>NC_068992.1:1586184-1592608 GCF_001194135.2 Octopus bimaculoides
ATATATATATATGTATATGTATGTGTGCGTGTGTGTGTTTACATATATATATATATTATAAATGTTCGTGTATTTGTGTGTGGGTTTGTGCCTGTGTGTGCGTGCATGTGTGTATGTATGTGATCAAATATGCTTGGCTGTATTCATTCCTAAAAGCATTATTTTTTATTCCCTCATTACGTCTATCGCTTTGCCCAGGTGGCGTTAATCCATAAAATACTCTCTCCTTTTATGAACATTAGCTTTTGTTTTGTCAGTAATCAATATGGCCTCCTTATCCTCTTCTGAATTGTAAATGAGCCAATACACTCCATCTAATCTTATTTTAATACGTTAAACCTTTAATCCAAGAGCGTCGTTATGATTGGTTGATCCACTAAGCTTCATTAAACTAATGAAAATCTGAAAAATAACACAAATATCGCTGTGGTATTAACCCAAACATTTTCAAGGAGTACATTTGATAATTTAAAATCTAGCTTATATATAATTAAAGTATATAATTATCATTGCTGCCGTTAATTATATTTCATTGGAGTAATTACAAAATATAATTGTGTAATGGGAGAATCCTTATCCAAATACATATATTTATACATACATGCATATATGCATACATACACACATATATATATATATATACATACAAATAATTATATATATATATATATATATATATATATATATATATATATACATACAAATAATTATATATATATATATATATATATATATATATGTGTGTGTGGGGGTGAGTGTACGTATGTATGAATGTATGTGTGCATCTATGTATCAGTGTATGGGTGTACATACGAAGTAAACTAGACGTTGAATTAAAATGAAGTGTTATTTTGCGTCATATACTTTTCTGAATGAAAGAATATAGTTTTCCGTAAAAAGCTCTTCTCCCAATAATATTTAGAAATGCAGTCGAAATACTGTTATTTCCCATTGTTTATTTTAAAATTTCCATAATATTGTGCTGTAACAAAAACTACTGTTCCGCAAACTTCTAAGATCACCTAACTGCGTATAACAAATCTGAAGATCTACCGTTCTAGCATAGAAGCAGGAATGAATCTCTTGAAATTTAGCGATACAAATGCATTATCAAAACTTATATCACTCTGGAATATTTCTAAGAATTAGCGGGAAAATCACGCCAGAACAGAAACAAAAAAGAAGAAAAGACATCAAGAAATCAATATCGCATAAATTGTGCCCTCATGTGTGGAAATTTACGTTATATTCGTAATTGTGACACAAAGCCAAATATCAGATATGTGTTCGTTTGTGTATGTGGGGGACACACACGTGTGTTATTGTATATACATGTATATAGTTTATATATGTATAACTATATACATATATAGGTATATACATATGTATATTGTGTATATATATTTCATATACATTTAGATTAATAAGGTTGAAATTTCATTCATTTAACTGATCCATGAAAACAATGCTTAAAAGAGAATATTCCGTTAATCGCATTTAGCAACACATTTAAATCATAAATTGCAAGCAATAATTGGAATAAATGATTGGAAATTTTGATTGAATAATTCAAAACTAATTTTTATTTGTTGTGCAAAAAGACCATCATAAAGACATGGTTGAGTAAGTATTTATTGCTGTGTGTATATGCGTTGTGCGTTTGTGCATGTATTTATGAATGTACAGTAGAGTTGTTGCACATATACACACATATTGCCTCACATATCACTCCCACCAATACACACACTTTCAGCATTTAAGTGAAAAATAGTCATTTAGTGCTTTTTCTATCTTACATGTATTTTGCCTGCGTTTCTAATACATTTTCGTTGTTTTTCATAAATGTGGTGCGTTTGAATACGCACGCACACACACACACACACACACACACACACACACACACACACACACACACACACACACACACACATATATATATATATATATATAAAGTGTATGCATGCATGTATGTATTGATACAGCGCGTCCCAAAATTAATGCAATCAACTTCTTTCAATTTTGTGAAAGCAAAATATCGTTATATTCGGATCCATCATTTGCAATGCAATGGTAAACTAAACACAATTATGACTCGACCACATGTATTCTCTGTTTCGAATCACAGCTTTAAGTCTAGGTGCGAATGCTCCATAGCTTTTCTTGGGGAATCGAAGCCCACTCCTAGCGTAGTTATGCCTTCAGTGCGTCGAGTGAAAATTGCGGAGTGCTCGAGAAATTCGTCTTTAAAATGGAACAAACAGAGAAATCGAACGGTTTGAGATCAGGTCTTCTTGAGGGCCATACATCCTTGCCTACGAACAATGTAATGTTTTTCTGAATCTAGTGTTGTGTCTGTTTGAAACTGTGGCATGGTGCCGAGATGTGTTGGAAGCTCCAAGGTGCTCCTTGAAAATGCTCATTTGCTCCTGGGAGCAGTTCATCTTCCCGAATGTCGCTACTATATCGCTGGCTGTTACTTTTAAAAACTGAGGTCACCAAAAATGGGGGAGACATTCCAGTGGCTGTCACAGCTGCCCAAACTATAACTGACTGTGAATAATTTTGACGACGATTTATGAATCTACCCTTGACACAGACAAATACATTTCAAAGTCGATCATTCTCGTAGTTTACTGTTTGTTCGATGTCAAATTGCTTTCCATCACTGAACACCAGTTTGAGCAGCGTGCATTCAGCAATCTAATGCAGGATAAGATGATTTCTTTGCAGTCTCAAAGCCTTAAAAACTGGCTTGAGCTCATGACGGCAGAGCATTTTGTAGTGGTGGGTCTCGAAATTTTTCTTCAGTATTCGATACATCAATTTTCGGCTGATTTTTTTCTGAAGCAGCTAGTTTTCTGACGGAACGACGAGGATGTTGCCGTAACTACATTTATCTATTTCTACAACTTTAAGCTTTATTCCCATTCATCTATCCCACTATATTTCTCCACTCTTAATTTTCTGTTAATTTCTTTCTTCCTCCTCCCTAAAGTTCCGTTGACGTTAAATCCATTAACGTTTTTTTTTTTATTTTTAAATAACTTGCAAGCTTTCCCCTTCATCATATACGCGGTAATCAAAATATGAATCACTCTCTTTTGCAGCAAATATGCGTACGTAGATACATAAATACATGCATGTGTAAATGCTTACATACACACAAACATACGTCCTTTTATGAAGGGAATATTTTCAAGCGATTTGTTTGTTTTAGTTAATAGTAGAATATATATATGTAGATATATTTAGGTTTAAATGCTTTCTATAATTAACGTAATTATTAATTATTAAAAAGTGACATGTTTACATTGCCTCATTCCCAAACCAAAGCCATTTAATAACTGATGACTGTGATATGTTATTCATTTCGTTTAAAATTAGATCTTTTCAATAATGTTCACATGTTTTTAGTATTCTACCATTACCGTTACAATTTGGATGCTTTAGTCAGTTTTAAATTATTCGATATTATTCTATGTTATTTTCATACTTTTAGATGAAATATACATTTAAATTTATTTTCTATAATTCAGCTTTGTATTCAATAGATATTGATTTGTGCTGTTTTATTGTCATCTTGAGTGGTGTGAGGATGATTGAAGCCTAATAGTTGAAGTGGTATATTTCCCCGCTAATATATGTTTGGTTCATTTAGAGTATGTTTGCCTGTTCGAAAAATACATTGTGGATTAGCGATGATTACTAGTCTACGTTCTGTACTTAACGTACATATTTTAAGCCCTCTGATCTTTGTTATTATTTTCTGTAATGTATTGGTAACATGCGCTTTCGACTAGGTTCAGTAGATTGTATTCAATATGTTTGGTTCTCTGGTGCGATTCAAGTTGTGTAACATATGAGGTATCGTTTTTGGAGATTTAACCACATTTTATAGGTGTTATTTTTAATTTCTATGTTTCCTAGCCTTAGGCAGAAACCGATGTATGTTTAATATCTGATGTTTGCATTTGTAACAATAAGCTGTTACAGACGTAATTTAGACATCACGAAAAAGTTCTATTCCTGCTTCTCGTCTATTGAATCCCTAGTAGCGTTTATGTTTTTAATGCTGTTGATACCATCGGACTGTAGGGTGGTGCTCACATATTGAAACAATAATATCTTTTAAGCAGCTGATTATTAAGGTATATGCTTGATATGCTTGTGTCTGTGAACCTTATATTCTGCGTCCTCATTGTTCTAGGTTGACTTTTCATTCTCGACAAAAAGGAACACAAAAATAAGCAAGGATAGAACATAGAAAAGGTTTAGTGGCTAGCGAATGCCGGACAGAGGGTGCCAAATAAATGCAGAATGTGGTAAGTCAATAAATGAGTTGCATCCGTAAGGCATTGAGAAAATACTTCAGAAGGCTATATTATAACAAACATCATAATTTATTTGGGTTGCAAGGAGAGTAGAGAATTGTCGTATGTAGGAGTCAAAGAAGGCCATTGGACTTACTATTACACAAATGGGTAGAAGCATACCACGATAAAAGTAGTAAGAAATTTAAACAGGCAAATTCTGTCAATAGGGAATGATAAGATTCGACAGGCGAGCGTAATGTAATCCCGGAGATTACTGCGTTAAGTCGGTGAAATAACACAGATGTTCATGATAAAGAAATACTGTTAGACGTCAGCGTCCTTCCAATGACTGACTGAGAATGGCTGTTGCTTGCGACGATGTCTTCTGCTAACTGCCATCGAAATATTTCCAACCTTATTAATCTAAATGAATATGAAAGAAAAAAAAAACGCGAAATACCATCGAGCAAAGCTGTTTTTTATATTACTGCGCAGCAAGTTTTGATTGGCTGAAGTTGCAGTTACACTACTTTGCTAATACACGACAACCAAATAGTACTTCCTTGACTTACTACAGTTTCGAAGACTACTTACAAGTATTTAACCCGTCGGGCCTGTACACGGTGCCGCTACGCTTTGATAGATTTAATGTTGTCCGTATGTAAAACCTGCAACTATTACTGGTTTTCATTACACGTTTATATACTACAGTATTCCGAACGATGTAGATGGCTACAGGACATTCTGTTGATACCCCATATTTCAAACTAACAGTCAATCAGTCTGGGTCTGAGAGTCCAGCCCTAACTGACTCCAAAGGGGAAAAGTATTCACGAAGAGCTTTGTTAAAACAGGCCCGTGTAGCAAGGCTGAGTCTACTCCGAGTTGTAGAAGGCCTCGTAGGACAGCAAGTTATACGCCGTATTACCTTACGAGAGGTATATGTTACATAGGCAAAAAGCTGTCCACCAGGCCCTCTTCAGGGGGATATCCCAACATATTATCTTGCAAATTAGCGGCTACTATAGACAGAAATCGGCAATTACGGTGAGGTGTGATGGTGGGGGATAACATAATAATGTCTCTACTGAAAATATTTTGGCGCTAATGCATCTAGGAAAAAAGGTCCATGCACAATATAGAAAAAACTATTTACAGATAACTTCATATAATCAATGTTTGCCTGTAGTATGAAACGCATGAACATTATGTAAAAATATTAATAACCATATCTTTTCTGTATTCCTTATACATACAAAGAAACATACATACATTTATATGAAAAGACAAACACACATATATATGTATATGTATATCAATATATATATATATATATATATATATATATATATATATATATATATATATATATATATATATATATATATATACAGGCATATAGTATTATGTATATATATATAAATATATATATATATATGTACACGTATTGTATATGTATATATATAAATATACGTACATTCGTATATATGTTTATACAAGTACAGTATGTTCATATATCTATGTGTGCGTGAGTGTTCGTGTGAATGTGTGTGTTCAAGCATGTTCTTTGGTGTTGAGAAACATAATATGTACATTCCACGCAATTCAATAAAGTGGATTCGCTAGTTCAACATGTAAAAATATGCAAACTACGTGCACAAACTAGTAGCAGATAATCGATTAAAATACTTATGACAGTTCGTTGATGACTAGATATAAAATCATACAGTGGTAGTTACTTCAGGCATTAAAAGACTATATCAGTGTTATGTAATCCCTGGAAAATAATTTATTACGGGAATTAGTCACGAAATATTTTCAAAGATGAGGAGGAGAGCATTCTCTAGGGCATTCCTGTTCACATGAATACTGCAAATATAATGGGAAAAAATAGGAAAATATTGTTGAGGTCAACTTCTAGAATATGTGTGTGTGTGTATGTGTATCTGTGTGTGTCTGATGCGTGTATCTGTTTGTTCGCTTGTATCTGTGCATGCCTGCAGTTAATATAACTTTGGAACATACACACATATACAATACGTTTATATATATATATATATATATATATAACACATGTATGCATGTATATATATATATATATATATATATAT
>NC_068992.1:1592682-1596469 GCF_001194135.2 Octopus bimaculoides
ATATACATATATATATGCATATATATATATATACACGTGTACATGTACACATATGTGCATATATTTATAGATACATGTATATATAAATGTGTGTGTGATTGTGTGTGTATATATATATATATATATATATATATGATATGATATGAAGAGCCCAGCTCTGTAGGCTCTCGGAATCCTGCATGCAGTGTCGGGTGAAATTAATTACAACATTCTTACAAATCTAATATTGGTACTTAGTCACGTTTTCCACTCAAGCAACAGCGACCTCACAGATATTATTCTGGTTTAACAGTCTTTTCAATTCTACCTCCATTTAACCAGATATGCATCACACAAACACGCAACCATATTCACACTAAGGAAGACACATACTCGCCCATATGCAAGTACTTACATTCAGTTGATGATTGCTGTCCACTGAATCAGAGACTGACTATCTTCTTTACCATTATAGGACTGCTGCTGCTGCTGCTGGCTATAAATCCTAATACATGATGTATAGATTTGGTTGCCGAGGAAACATGTATATGTTTCGTGGAAAAGTATAGCTCTGGTTTAATGCCTCATTTATCGCTTAAATTATGATTCTGATACTGGATTTTTTCTTCCAAATATTTTAAATTGTGTAACGATGAATCGGCAACTTGTACGACCAGCGGCAATGCCTTTGACTGGTTAATGTTCGATGCGAGTCTTCTCTAATGTAATATTCAGTTGGTCTTTTTATCATTTCCTCCAACCTCAAGCCAACACCATCATGTATTGCAGCTGACCACGTTAACAAATTTTAAACTGCATTAAACAGGAAAAGAAAGCAGAAGCTTTAATGGCTGTTAGTATAGATTATTTATGGACTGTTTCAGACAGATTTCATCATCTGACGTACTAGTGTTTCTTCTATAGATGAGATTATTCTCAATAGTATCAGAGCCTAAGATCAGCATTGCAATAAATCATGCTTTACTTCTGCGGTAAGAAATTGTTGGTCGCGTTTGAGAAAGCAAACGGACACACATGCAAACACATAATGATGTGTATGTTTTATATATGTATGAATGTATGTATGTATGCATGTAGCTACGTATGTATGTAAGCATGTATATATGTATGAATATATGCCTGTATTTATGTACGTATAAATGAATGAAAGCATGTTCCTATGTATAGATATATGGATGTATAAATGTATATGTGTACGTTGGTACGTATCTATGTGTATATGTGTGAGCGAATGAATGCACGTATGCTTGTATGTGAGTTTACGTGCAGTGGTGTTACTCTACATCAACCCGCTGCAAATAATAGCAGGTGCAACACTTATTGCAGATTGTCATCGGTCAGGATGCTGTGTACCGTTGCAGCATGTTCTAGCAGCATATATCACCCATTGTAGAGTTTGACAGGTATCATATCCGAGTCCTGCATAATGTTGAAGATTCAATGAAGCTGTTTCAACTGAATGATAAGCAACACAGATTTGCCCCGAACATTTTGTAAAAGTGTTGTGATATATGAGAAGTCAGCAACTTAAACAAGGAAAACTGATATTCAAATTTCTCACTCTTTTGCTTAGACAGTTTGCCTCTGTCGATGTATAGATCATCAAAAATATCCCTCATATTACTCTTCTCCTGGTCATTTCTTTCCAAGTCATACCTCACGTTGTTCACCCAGTCACATCGCTGGTTTTCTATGGCTTCTGTATCCATCCATGGGGATGTTTCTTGAGTTTGTTCTTAAAAGACCACGTTGATGATATGCTTCAAGCATTTTTTCTGCTTACCCACCTAAATCGACGGTCGACGAAGTTTGAAACTACTTTAGGGCTACTTACTTATATTTTCACGTCATAGTCAGACAAAACCTTTTGAGATTTATAGGTCAAATCATGATGTGAATATTAGTGTTCTTAGGTATCCGTATAGAATTTCAGATCCCTTTCGATGATTACATTATAAATAATGTTTTGTAAATCTGGTTGCTGACGTTAGCGCCATGGACACCTACGTAGTCGCTGAACCTACTCAAATATGCGAAGCAAGTTTCGTCATATCTGTCGTCTTTAATAAGGCTGAAGTTGCAGTAACACTTCCGAAATAAAATGGTCGTTTTTCTTTTAAGTAAAATCATATGCATTAATAGTAATATGTACAATACGGTGCTGGCGTAACAAAAGATCTTGGAAATTATTGATTTAAAAAAATCAAGATACATCATTCCCTTAACATAAATAACCAATCCTTTTTCTTTCTATGATATGTCTAATGAATTCGCTTAACTATATAATATTTGTTTTGCAATATAAATCGCAAGTCATTTCATCTATATTTAATATTAAATGGTAAATAATCCATGACACTTCTCCTCGTGTTTTTCTTTTTTAAACGGATATCTCTCTCAGGAAAGTCGATATTGCAAAAAGGCCATCATTTTTACGCTGCTGCATCCATTAAAAATCACCGATCTCGGAACTCAGCTGATTCCCATGGCTCCAAGATTCAAAGACATTACTGCATTGTCCAGTCGTTTAGACTAAAAGTTGTTCGAAACACCTCAAGCAGTTGCTGTATTGTATCATGCATAACACAATTGATGAATACTCTTCCATTTAGTCATAACACACAGAGGAAGTGATAATACATACATACATACATACACACACACACACGCACCCACCCACCCACACACACACACACACACACACACACACACACACATACACATATATATATATATATAAATATTGATATATATATATATATATATATATATATACATAGATACACACACTCACGTATACACATATCGATATGTATATGGATATAGATAGATAAAATGGATATACACATAATTACATGTTCATGTTACTCTATAAATTGAAAGGTGTTACAGCGAAATATACTAAAATATATTTTGACTGTATGAAAACAAAATATAGATAAAAAAACTTTTTAAATAGCATTCAAATGCTAAAGGGACTTTTGGAATATTTTGGGGCCACGGGGCACTCAGAAGAATAGATGCGTGTTACTGGGCTTAATTATGGAAATATAAGCTGTAGTTTAAGTACTCAAGAACACGTCCAAATAAACAATGACGATGACGACAGAAATGGTGGCGGCGGCGATGGTGGTTATGGAGGCGGAGGCGACTGCAGCAGCAGTAGTAACAGTAGCATTGACAGCAGCATAAGTGGCAACACCTACATTAGAAATAGTAGTAGTAGTAGTAGTAGTAGTAGTAGTAGTAGTAGTAGTAGTAGTAGTAGTAGTAGTAGTAGCAGCAGCAGTAGTAGAAGTAGTAGTGGGTGGTAGCAGCGGCAGACCCAGAACTGCGCTGAGGAGTAGTAAGACCGATTGTTCCTGTTCTCGTTGAATTTGAATATGTTTATTGTTGTATATGCATCGTGATGTTATTGTTTTTGTTGTTGCTGTTTGTTGTTTGTTTTTGTTTTGTTGTTGTTGTTGCTGTAATTCGATAAAAAAAGCAACAATGTAAATCCTTTGAAAGGCAATTGTCTGTAGAACTATTCATGCTTTACATTATTTTGCTCTCTAATGCATTTGGAACACTAACATATTACATGCATACACAAACACACAAACACACACGCTCACGCTCATATAAATGCAGAGAGAGACAGAGAGAGAATAAGAGAGATGGGTGGGGCATAAACGTACACACATATGTGTGTTTGTATGCATAACTGCATATACGTATATATATATATATATAAACATGCATACATACAATACATATATGTGGACATATATGTATAAATATGTAT
>NC_068992.1:1596848-1603656 GCF_001194135.2 Octopus bimaculoides
GTTATTGTTTTTGTTGTTGCTGTTTGTTGTTTGTTTTTGTTTTGTTGTTGTTGTTGCTGTAATTCGATAAAAAAAGCAACAATGTAAATCCTTTGAAAGGCAATTGTCTGTAGAACTATTCATGCTTTACATTATTTTGCTCTCTAATGCATTTGGAACACTAACATATTACATGCATACACAAACACACAAACACACACGCTCACGCTCATATAAATGCAGAGAGAGACAGAGAGAGAATAAGAGAGATGGGTGGGGCATAAACGTACACACATATGTGTGTTTGTATGCATAACTGCATATACGTATATATATATATATATAAATATATATATATATGTATGTATGTGTATATGTGTATATATGTACATAGTATATATATGAGTTTGTATGTGTGTGTATGTGTGATAGGAAACGGAGCATCAGATGTAAGTGTTTGCGCATGCTTATATATAGTCGAGTATCCACATGCAAAACTAAACAAAAAAGGGGAAAGTATTGGAAAATTTGGATAATAGATATATAGGAGGGAAATGAAAGTTTAATTATAATGGCTGGTGGAGACAAAACAGAGGAGCAGCCAGAAGAAGCCTACAACTAATCAAAGAGATGAATGCAGTGTCGAGTTAAATAGAGCAAAATAGGTTGGGGGAAGTTGAGGTTAGTGACTGCTAAGGGTGGAATCATTGATTACTGCTGATTGAATGGAAGAATGAATGAAAAAGCCACTTATTATATGCTATGATATAAGGAAGTTTTACTAGAAAAACACTTAAAACCAATAATCAGTCAAAACACTGGCAGGCTTTATATATATGTGTGTACATATATAAATGTGTATATATATTACATAGCTATATAACAATACATATATATATATTATTATATATACACGAATATATTTGAATGCATCAGCATTTTTAGTACATATATATGTACCTCTATGCATTATGTACATATGTACATATACAATATACACACGTATATATACATACATACCTGTGGTATATATATATATACATAGGTGCAGGAGAGTCTGTGTGGTAAGTTGCTTTCTTACCAACCGCATGGTTTCGGGTTCAGTCCCTCTGTGTGGCACCTTGGGCAGGTGTCTTCTACTGTATCCTCGAGCCAACCAAAGTGAGTGGTTTTGGTAGACGGAAACTGAAAGAAGACCGTCGTATTTATATATGTGCGTGCACGCGCGCGCGCGCGCGCGCGCGCGCGCGCGTGTGTGTGTGTGTGTGTGCGTGTGTGTGTTTGTGTTGTACCCCCAACATCATCACTTGATAACCAATCCTGGTGTGTTTACGTTCATGTAACATAGTGGTTCAGAAAACAAGACGCCGATAGAATAAGTACTTGGCAGACTGGTAGCTAGATAGATAGAGAAATAAATAGGCGTGAGATTGGTTGTGTGGAAAGCAGCTTGCTTACCAACCACATGGTTCCGGGTCCAGTCTCACTACGTGGCAGCTTGGGCAAGTGTCTTCTACTATAGCCTCGGGCCGACCAAAGCCTTGTGAGTGCAATTGGTAGACAGAAACTGAAAGAATCTCGTCGTATATATATATATATATATATATATATATATATATATATATATATATATATATATAGTAATATAGTAATAATTTTAGGGAATAAAAACTTATTCCAACCTTACAGGCAAAAATCGGTATAATATCACACCGGGTTTCGTAATATATAACATATAGGGAAAACGTAGATGGGATAATGTGTGCATCTTTATGTAAATGTGTTTGCATATGTGACGAATGGTGTCGAAATATATGTGTAGGGTGATGAGGAGAGGTGAAAGCGTGTGTAAAACAAACGGCGTTTTATGTGTGTCTGCACATGTGCGTAAACAAATCATATAATTTATGGCAGAAAACAGTGATGTGGACAGCTGGGTGAAGCAAAAAATTAAACATTGAGATACGTGTTAAATAATTAGCAAGGGAACAACAAATTAGGTATGGTAAAACTCTAAGATAAGAGAAAATATTTAAGATGCGAGTAAAATCTAAAATGTCACAAAGAGAACAAAATTAAAGCAAAAGTCTAAGATGATGGCAGAAACGTGAGAAGAAAATCAAATTCCAAACCTAAAGTGCAACATCAAAGAGTCAAAGAAGGTGAGAAATGAAACGGCAAGAACGAAATTCATACAGGCTCACGGGAAATATACAGGAGTTGGTCGAAAAAAGTCCTCTTTGTTTAGAGGGCAACTACTTCTAATGGTGGAAATTATTCTAAAATATGTATTTGTGGTTGTTTGGGTGATCGGCGGCTATAGTGTAGGCAGTGATAAAACAGTCAAGTGATGAGAGCACATTTAACGAAGAAACTGACGCAGATTCAAAGGTGTGAAGCAAGACGTGATTGGTGTGTTTAGAGTGTTATGTGTCAGTATATGCACGTACAAAATTAAATTCCTGTGTCAACGTAACAAAAAGGAGACGTGTGGGTGAGTACGTATGAGTGGGAGATGAGAAAAAGAGTAGGAAGGAGATGTGTTATGTGTGAGCTGATGATGTGTAGATGTATTGAAGGCGTCATTAAGAGACTTGTGATAGTATCTCTCTACGGTGCAGATAGTGTAGATATTAGTAATGTAGTTTTGCATGGATCTGGGTGCAAGACGTCCTGCAGGCTACCGGACACTGTAGGGCGATGAGAGATGCGTATCATTCTGGAGCAGGTAGTAGGAGTGGAACGGAAGCTAGTCAAACGGAGGCTAAACTTGGAAGAGAGAGGGACGTTTTCAAGAAAATTTCTTATTCTTGTTCCATTAGGAGTACAGAAATAAAACGTAGGACTGTCTGCCTGTATGTTCCGATGAAACAGCAAGTGAGAGGTGAAATGTTACCAAGTTGCGTATCTTTTAGGTGTCTCAGTAAAATCTTGAAAAATCGGCGGCTAACGTAACTGATTTAAATCGAATTGCAAAGAGAACACTGGTGATTTTATTATATAAGTTTTCCTTTCACCAACAATTAATAGAATTTTACTAGTTCCAGTCACTGTACTGCGGTAATAATCGGCCACGGTCTGAAAGTTTTTAATCGAAAAATCGGCCTCAATACTTGTATAATTTTGTAAAATTTTGAACTTGTGTGTCAGTCTGTTTTGCCAAACATATAGTTATATATGTAAGTATGCATCCATTTTCGACATGTGAAACCGTTAATCTCGACATATTTTTCCTCTCTCCGTTCCTCTCTCTCACTTTCCGTTACTCTCTCTCGCTGCTTTTCTCTCTCCCTCTCCCTTTCTCTCCCTTTCTTTTCCATTTTTCTTGGCTGCCAAACTGATACAGCTGCTAGTTCTCTCGTCTGTCTCTGTCTTTTGTACCTTTGCACCACACACACATACGCACACATACGTCCATGTGTGTGTGTGGGGGGGGGAGGGTGTAAACGACAAGCTTCCACAGAATTTATGTCTACCAAATTCACTCACGAAACATTGAACTTTTGACCGGGAATTAGGATTGATCACGAAACCACGTGGATACCAAACGAACTTCTCAACCTCAGAGCTATACCTGCACCTATTACAAAGATTTCTTCAAAAAGATCTCTCGTGACATCTTCATGAGCGGAAACGAGAATGAGACACAACTGGCAGAATATTCTCGATTAAAGAGAAGTCTGTGTTATTCAGAAAACTGTAAAAGAACATGAAAAGTGAAAATATCTAAGTTTTTTTTTCATATAATGATTATCATTATTCGTTCTAAATCTATAAATGTTAATAATTTTTGAACGTTTTCAAAACGTGTTGCGCAGAAAAAATAATTTCATTACTGTTGCGAGATATTAATTCCATAATCACACACACACACACATGTGCGCACATGCACACACACGCACGCACACACACACACACACACACACACGCATAAATATGTCTATGAATGTATTTAAGCGTGTATGCATGTATATATTTGTATATGTGAGTGTGTGTGTGTGTGAGTGTAGGTGTTTCCGTGTATGCATTTGTAAATATAAGACTTAACGTGTGTAAAACCATATGCATGAAAATATTTCCATATAACAGGGAAAAAATATAAAAGTTAAAGTGAGACAGAGACACAAAGGATGTCAGTTGAGGAATATACAGAAAAGAAAAACGCCATGCATTTTGACTAATCATGCTTGTTTCAACATTCAGAGAACTATACAAACGAAAATATATTTGA
The DNA here is from genome assembly GCF_001194135.2 of Octopus bimaculoides. Classification (NCBI taxonomy): domain Eukaryota; kingdom Metazoa; phylum Mollusca; class Cephalopoda; order Octopoda; family Octopodidae; genus Octopus; species Octopus bimaculoides. The sequence goes on from NC_068992.1 coordinate 1,601,059, forward strand.
TCGAATATTGTTGTTTGTAGTTTCCCTTTAGAAAGTTAATGAATAATTCTATGGCTACAGTGAATAGTGTGACGCATTCATTGCTAATCAATAATAGTGACTAGATGTTAGACTTTATTAAAAGCCGCATGAAATGCGATCGAAACCAGTCAACACCCACCAGCACATATAATAGAAACAGCAATAATATTTCCAGTAATTGATCAATTTGGCTAACAGTAATTATTATTTTTGATATGTTTTTACCCAACCTCATATTCATGGCGTTATTGAAATGAATAGCCAACCTGTAGGACGAGCTTTATCACCGATGAACAAATTCTAAATTATATATAGTAACATGGAATCAATGAGAGTTATGGAGGCTACCAACCCAGACACATGTATAAATACACACATACGTAAATGGACACGCACGAACAAGTTCTGGTTTAACGGGAAAGATGAGTAATACTCAATACTACATATTTCAGGGTATAGATATTTGTAGGAAGCTGGTAATTTACCCCATCATCTCTACGGAGATGATGGAGTAATATGCGATGACAGTAATACAAGATGAGAAATTTATATTGTTCTATGAAAGTGAGAGGAACTCAGCATTGCGACAGTGTAAATTTGAAACACCAGATTCTTCTGCTGCCGTTGCTGCTCGTACTACTACTACTACTACTACTACTACTACTACTACTACTACTACTACTGCTGCTGCTGCTGCTGCTGCTGCTGCTGCTGCTGCTGCTGCTACTATAAACTTCTCCGGACCATGGTAATGAAGAGAGTTGTTCCAAGAATGTATTCATTCAAACAGGACCGCTCTCTGTGCAACTGCATGCAGGGAAAGCGCAACGAGTGGGAAGTTTCTTCTCTATACGGAGATTGATGTCAGTGCAGTACAATGATATAAATAAATAGCTGCTTAACTACTCTTGAATCAACTTGCAATGTGTTCAAAGAATGGCAGTTGTGTCTCTTCAGAAATGAGAATGTATGACTGGATAAACATTGTTAAAAGGCCTGCTTAACAGGGATGCAAAGAACCACTTCAGTTTCCTTCTACTGCAGACCGCAAATGTTTCATGAAGAAATAATGCATAGACAATTGTCCATTCTGGATTTAATTAAATGTCATGTAGGGTTACAATAATACATTTACGCTGACCAACTACATCCTTAATTGCGTGGAAACAGGTTTCAAGATTTAAGTAGATATCCGCATACAGCGCATGATTTTATGCATGCGCTATCACTCATCACATACATATCTGCTTTTGAAAATACGTTCATTTATTTATTTTCTTTTTTTAATATCTAGAAAACACTTTCTTTCAGCTGAACATTTAGGTCCCCGTCAAATCCTCTGTGTGGAAAATAGGGAGTATGTGAATCAAAACATATCATTTTCAGTAACCTTCAAACAATGTTTCTTAACAACTGATGCTTGGATGTTTGTATCAAGTTAACCCTTAAGCTATATTTCTGGCATATTCACAACAACGATGAATGTTTCATAGCTGAATATTGAAATATATCGATTTCAAATTTTAGCACAAGGCCGGAAGTTTGGAAGCAGGGGCTAATCGATTATATTGATCCCTAGTGTTCAATTGGTGAAAGGCAGATTCGACCCCGGCGGTATTTGAACTCAGAACATGCTGACGGACGAAATGCTACTAAGCATTTTATCTGGCGTGCAAACGATTCTTTTTGCTCGCCGCCTTAGAATATTGAAATATATTAGTAGAAAATTTGAGTTAGTTTTCTATTTCTCAAATGCGTTTTTGTGGATTCGTAAATCAAGTCTATAGCTATCTAATAACATATTACTCTAATAGTACTAATAATGAGTGATGGATATTCATCCTCTGAAATTGGACTAACCAGCAAACCTAAAATTGGACTAAAGAATCTATAAGTCACAAAACTCTAAGTAAAGGAACTTCTCCCGTCCCGCTATGGAAAAGAAATAAATAAATACACAATTTACTATTTAGCTGCAGCACCAAATTCGGAACAAAGAAGCGATATGGTACATTGAATTGATCGAGCATTTTCCAGGCAGAAATTTGACGTAAGGGAAATGAAATGCTTCAATTATTTAACTTCTTTCTCCTCATAGTAGGCGCTACGAAGTCAATGTACGTAATAATAGGCATGATAAAAGACAGTGGTTCATGTACATTAGGTTTATTGTATAAAATATAGATGATGGTCTGCAAAAAGCCTGTAAGGGACACTGTGAACTACACGGTTTATATTGATTTATCTATCACCTGCACTAATGGACCAATCCTTGGCTATTGATTCACTGTCACAGGCAAAAACTTTCTTTGGTGGTAGATTAGTTATATTCATCCTCATCCATCAGGCATCTTATTGAATACAGCTATAAATTATTAATATTGATTATATGTCCATTTGTACAAATATACACACATATGCATACACACATAGACATGAACACCCAATACCCTATCTATCTATCTATCTATCTATCTATCTATCTATCTATCTATCTATCTATCTATCTATCTATCTATCTATCCCTCTCTCTCTCTCTCTCTCTCTCTCTTTATTTCTCTCTCTCTCTCTCTCTCT
>NC_068992.1:1603872-1608984 GCF_001194135.2 Octopus bimaculoides
ATATATATATATATATAACCGTTATGCGCAACAGAAGCAGTTAAGATAGCCACCATGTATGTATTATATTTAATCTAGAAATATCGCTACATGTATTGTGTTTTTGAACAGAGCATGTCCATAACCCATTTTAACATCGGGGGAAAAACAGCAGTAAATTTATCTTTTGCAACGTATTTTTTGCTGAGTAAACATGATACATAGGTTGACTTTCTCATCTAATATTTCTTCTCTTCCATATTACGAACTTTCTTTCAGGTAACAGTCATTTGGTAGTTCAACTGCTTTGTCCATCCCTGATCTCATATGTAAGTAACGAAAGAGTTTTCTAAACATGCGGTTGCCAGTGGACACAAATTGTTGGCGAAGCCCCAAAATGGTTCAGTATCCATCTACCATTCACACCATAAATACTGGACGATTTTCAGCGGCTAATGATATATTTATATATAACGGCACTGCATCATCATGGCCGCAGCTCTGAGCTAAATCTACAGAAAAATATGTGTGTGTGTGTGTGTGTGTGTGTGTGTGTGTGTGTGTGTGTGTTATGTGACACAGCATGTCCAATGGAGGTATTATCTCAGCACAAATACAACAATTAACTTAGCTTACCATGGTGTATCTGCAATAATTTTGAAACAAAAATCAGCACGACATTTTCATCGTATAATGTGTCTGTCTTGCATAGGGGATTTTGATTATGTGTGTGTATGTGTGTGCTTATGTGTTTATGTGTTTACGTGTTTATATATTTAAGTGTGAATGGACAAACGAAAGAAGGGCACTCAAGCACTTTTATTGGGAGTTACATGTATTGATCAAAACAGTTTGACTTAAAATCGTTTGTGCACCAAGAGTTTCAAGCGTGGGTTAATCTTCAGCCATTTTGAATATGAGTACAAGAAGTTGACTTATCTGATGATACGTTGCGGTAGAGTTGTGTGACTTCTTCGAGAATGTATTCTAGGTTATCAGACAAAGAGTATTGCTCAAGGAGCTGCCTTCCAAGCCTTATGAAGTTATCAGTCTCATGTATGCAAACTTGGTCAGGGGATGCACTCCAACACTTGGTGTTGCCCAAGGCATATGATGCGACATTCAAAGGAGGGATGTTAAACATCTGCCGCCTTGTTTTCGTTGTAGGTAAAGGTGGTCTACGTCACTGTTTATGTGAAAATTATGTCTGATTTATAATGTTCCCCCTTTTCACAACCATATAGCAACATTTCCCCTGATGAAACACCAAACCTATATCCTCTGAGAATGATGTATGTAGGTCAAGGCTCTTTTTCATCTCATGCTTATTCTCTGCATAAGTTTTTAAGTCATCCAAAGAGAAAGAGTGTATGTATGGATGTATCATTTATCTATTTATATAAACTCTCCTGATACTACCGATACTATAAAACTCCTAAAGTATAACTAGCAACAAGAGCATTTCTACTACTGGATGACAGCCATTAATTTACGATGAGATTTGCACAGCGTCCTACAAGCTTTCCCCCGAATCTTATTTAGCTAATATATATACATGTGCAATAACACAACCTATTTCTCTCCGTTTCTCCCCTCCACCTTCAATATATTTAATATTCAGAATGCACTGTAGGTTAATCAACAGCTGCATATAGGAACAACCCAACGATTTTCGAAGCAGCCAAAAATATCGATCATCTCATCGTTATTGGACAATATTGATTCTTTCGAAAGGAATATCGGCTTCTTTATATCCATACTGTAGTACATTATTTTACCTTCAGTTATTCACAAAAAATTGACATACGGTTCTTGCTATATAAATGCTGTCTCGTTTAGTGCTTTCCGAATGTATGTATTACACTCACATATACGCTGTCGGCCTAGAGCTGACCAAAACCCACGGGAGTGCATTTGATAGACGGAGGCCGAAAGAAACCAGTCATACAGTCATATATATATAGTAACAGTTTTTGTAATGTCTCTGTAGCTTTATTAAGTAGTATTTTTTCCACCTTGTTTCACATCTCTGTGCTTACTCTGGTATATTATATATATATATATATATATATATATATATATATATATATATATATGTATGTATGCATGTATATATATATGGAGGGAGAATCGCAAAAAAAAACAAAAGGCGAAGACAGTGGTGTAAACAACAAACAGATGTATTAGTTTAACGCTCGGGAAGTGAAAACGTCTTTAACATTTCGAACCAACGCTCTTCGACAGAAAGGAACACGGAGAGAAGCAAGGAGAGAAAATAAAGAATTTGTAGCGCTAGCGATATATCATGGTTAATGCCAGACAGAAGGGTCACAGAGAAGAGCTAGGAAGAAGGGGAGATAATGAAGTAGTGGTAATCACAAAACGAAGGTGCGCGTGCGTGTATATAAGAGAGTAGGTATATACGTGTGGAAGAGGGGGCTGGTGACCTTGACGTGTGTGTGTGTGTGTGTGTGTGCGTGTGTGTGTGCCTCTCTGTGTATGTGTATACATCTCGTAAATTTTATCGTAGTTCAGGACGTATATATAAACATCGAAATAAACACGTATCACCATCTTCAGTGTTCTGAAATTAAGTTGCGTAAAGATCTTTTATATATTTGTGCTGGTGCAACAAAATATGCAAAAGAAATGCTCACACATGCGCATACACACACACACACACACACACACACACATATATATATATATATATATACATATATATATATGTATGTGTGTGTGTGTGTGTTTGTGTATGTGTATTTACAATTATATACATTCACATATCTATACATGCACACACAAAAGCACACCCACACACACACACACACACACATATATATATATATACACCTTTGTATATGCACATGTGCGTGAATATTAATTTTGCATCTTCTATATCTATTTTCATTATTATTTGGGTTTATCGCTCTAAAAGTATTTTAGATTAAAATGTAATGAGATTTTCTTTCAGATAATAATCTAAAAATTCCCCCATTTCATCAGCAGTTCGATTTTGTTTTATAGGCGATTTGAACTTTTTTTCTTTTGCTTTACAGATTTTTCATCCTCAAAACAAATTAAGCGTTCGTTCAACCGGAGATGAACCGTACAGAATATTGCGAAATTTACTTAATGAACCTGAAATATGTGTTCAATGATCCCTAGATTTCTGCTAAATGAACCTAAGAGAATTGTTCAATTAGAGAATCGATAATGAGTTTCGTGATAGAAAAAAAAAATCAATATCCTTTCCTGTGCTCTGATGGATTTTAAGAAAGTATTATGTTATATAAAAGGTGTTCGTATTGGCACTGCAAACCGACTAACCTAATTTTTGTACTTTTTTCCTCTTAAGTATTGACATGTTGCTTCCCCATTGTGCACTCAACTTTTGGTAAATCTTATCATCAGATATTTATGGATTTATGGCCGAGTCAATACCTGCCTTATCCCCCGCAGAGAGATCGAAGATTCATAAGTGGCGATCGACAAATTATAATATCATTTAGCTACTTAACCTTCCCTGATTCGGTTCAGTCACGTTGGAGTTAAATGAGTGCAATATGGTTATGAAGTTAGGCATTAAATAATTAAGCAGAATTGCGTTAAATTGAAATGTTATGTTTAGCTTCTGATAGTGATTGATAAATGTAGAAATTCGCCTTTGTTGTCGTGTTGTTATGGAATTTCAACCATGTTCCGTGGTCTGCTACCACAAAAGCTCCTTTATAGGATCCAGTTAGCTGAAGACATCATCAGGAGGAACCACGTCCGGTTTCGGCCCCTACTCCTCTACCGTTTTGACGTGGCGGGGCCACCCCCTTTCGGAGGTGTCTTCAGCTCTGGTGTTGGGTGCATGTCTTCTTTCACTGTTTGTGACTGTTCTAATTCAACTGTGGAATGTCCCTCGCTATGGTTATTTTCCAGGAGGTTCTGGCCACACGTCTTACGGTTCATCAACCCGCGTTGTTGAATTACTTTCTTCCGACATACCTTCCCTAGTTAATCTAGGGTTTCAATATATAACTTACTTCTCAGAGACATAATAAAGTTATGATATTCTATAGAGTTTGGCAGAAAGTGTGAAATGTCATATGACTAGATCATTCCTGAGAAATATTATGGAAAACCTAATTAGTAAAATTTAGACGTCGAATTTACAGTAGAATTAACATCGAAGTGAACAGTAAATGCATATTTACATTTGTACAGAGACTGCTATATTTAAAAAGTATAAATGTCAGAAAACTAAATAAGAGAATATATTTTGCTTTTGATAACATAGATGTCATCTTGTCTGCTAACAAAGATCAAGTTTCACACACTAAAAATACTAATTAAATTTTCTGAGTAAGTAATTAGTTAAAATGATCGCCCATTGCCTTTCACATTTGCTAACATTTACAGTTAAAATTTATTTTCTCTCTCGTTGAAGATTTAGAAGCACAGCATTCGCACAATACCAATTAACATGGTTATACTCTTTACATATGCAATAGCTACTGTGTTTGAAATGTAAGGTATTTGTTCATTGGTTATATGTAGCAGGGGGAGGGGGGTCGGAAATGCATTTTCTTGAAGTGTCAAATGTATAAATTGTTCAATCATATAAAATAGGATTCGACAGATATAAAGATGTTATTTTCGTTTTTCAATTCTGTCTAATCAAGGGAAGCTTACGTCATATACACGGCTAAATGTCTAATCAAAATTGAAATCATTGAAAACAGGAACGATGCATGTGCTTCGATTGAAATTAACACAACCATCCATGTGGTGATTAAAAGATGTAGAGAAAGCTGTTTAGCATATCGCTATACGTGTGTGTGTGTGTGTGTGTGTGTGCGTGTGTGTGTGTGTGTGTGCATGTGTGTGTATGTGTTTGTGTGTGTGCGTGCGCGCGCGCGTGTTTGTGTGTGTGTCTGTGCGTGTGTAGAATATAAGGGTTTTAGATCACTCGTGATGTAGAACGAATAGGTACGCTGACAAAGTGCAATAATTGGTCATCGGTTAGGTTCGAAGGTCACAGCTCAGGCTGGATCTAGGGATCCGTATTAGGCTTCTGTGTTAGCAGGTACATTTTAAAATGCATGTATAATATAATAATAATAATATATATATATATATCTA
>NC_068992.1:1608994-1611896 GCF_001194135.2 Octopus bimaculoides
ATATGTTTGTATACATATGGATATATATATATATATATATATATACATACATACATACATATATATATATATATACATATATATGCACATATATATATATACATACACACACATATTCACAGACAAGTAATCTGCCCAAGTTCCTTCGAGACTAGTGTTTCATAATTTCCGAAGTGAACATCTTAAAAAATCCTTCATATTCTGTCTAGCTACTGATACTATTGTTTTTACTACTACTACTACTCCTACTACTCCTACTTCTACTACTACTACTACTACTACTACTACTACTACTACTACTACTACTACTACTACTACTACTACTGCTACTACTACTACTACTACTACTAATGCTACCGCTATTGTTAGAGATGAATCTTTTGTGAATCATACAACTATTCAGACGATCTATAAGGATTTATTCACTTAACCGAACGCAGGGAGGTTGCATCGAATGATTATAGAGAAAAGTGCCTTCGTTATAAGGAATTCGATTTCATTACCAACATTGATATGAACAAAAGTAGCTACTTAACTGCTTTTCCTCAGTTGAATCATTCTACAAGATACTCAACTAACAGAAGTAGCGTCATTCCGACTGATTTTTTACTCAGAATTCTGCGGGAACTTTTGAAAAGTAACCAAAGTATTATCAACCAATTCCAATAGAATTTCTGTCATTAAAACTTCCAGGAAAAAAACAACTCACAGCCTATCAGACAGTAGATATATAAATAAAACATTTGAAACCCAGATCATAGAATGGTTTTAAGCAGTAACCTATTCTTTTGATCTTACTTGTAATTGAACATTCATCATAGATCGCAACATTCAACAGTTGACTTGGAAATTTCCTATAAATGTTTTGACATTAAGTGGAACATCTGACGTCAAACTTGCAAACATGGAAATATTGAATGGTGTCACTAAATATTAAACGTATAACAAAATCGTAGCCTGCCAGCTGTGTCTAGACAGAACACCATAAAATATGTATGTGAACTACAAAAGAAATATATCGATGGACATTGGTGAAATCCTGTGTGTAGTACACGTCCTTCTTATATTCGGCAATAAAAAAAAAAACGCAGAACTTGAATTCTTGGATACTGAATATTGCTCCACTACGTTCTAATGGTCCCCAGAAAGAAAAAAACTTTCTTTCTTTAGACACTTCAAAAAAGATTAGAAGTGTATGACTCTCGTGACGTCTGATTGTCTCTAAATCAACTGAGTGGATTATAATTTAGAATGATTTTCTATAAAAAGTGATGGCGCGGATTCTTACTGAAATCCACATCGATGTTAACAAACAAAAAAAGAAACATAAATAATGTCTACATTTTTAACGCATCAACTCCCCTGCAGACGTCTATGGTAAATGTGAATGTAGAGCTAGAGTTGTAAGACCAAGCCATGAGTACTATTTTATCACTTAAGAAACACCTTTGAAGCATAAGAACCATAAAGATAGGAATGGTTACATTACATTCATAACAAATATGATTTTTACCAAAATTATGCAGACGTGCCACCCACCTATTTCTATACTCTACCAATATCGCGTGAAACGTACCTCAAAAATACTGTACTCTTCTGTTCGTGGGAAGAACTTAACATATAAATATATCTGAGAATGTTTACAAACAAAAATAAAGTTCGAACACGAATTCAATAATTTAATATGAAAATGTGTAGAAAAATGTAAGTGAAAACTCTGCTCAATGCTAACTCAATGGTGCTTATATTATTCCCTATAACAAGGAAGAACTTATCAGTCTTGACAGAAAATATGTGGATCGCAGGGTGCTACTGCAAAACTTATATCGGAGTATTATCATTAAAAATTTTGATTTATATTGATCGTTATAGATGCACTTGCAAGAATTACGTAGGAGCCAGGAAACACTTAATGTTCTCCAGAAAAGAGTTTGAATGAATGATTCATTTCCGACAAATCTAATCAATAAATTAGTGAAGATCAACTGTTTTCATTTGACTATATTTGCGTAAAATATAATAAACCTACATAGACTACAGCAGACGATCATTCATACTTAAAATCACAAACATATAACTACATATATATCATTGTAATAAAATTTAGTGAGGCCAAAGGCCTTTTCTCAGTAGTAGATGAGGTAAACTTGTCTCCTGCCCCACTAGATGATGCATAGATGGTTACGACATTCATTTGGATGTTTCATATACAAGATAACAATCACTGTTATAATAGTCTCATTTATAAATAAAGTGAGAGCAAGAAATGAATACAAGAAGACAGTAAATAAAATATATTCGTGGTAACTCAAAGACACAGTAGACACCATTCATATAGCTGTAAGTACATATTCTATCCTTTCAGTAACTATCAAATTCGTGATTGCAATACCGAAATATAATAGTCATTTGGATAATTAATGATCTTAAAGAATCACATAAACTGACACAAACAATAATGGAAGAATTCCTTAACTCACTACGGCACAAATGAAAAATACGTTACTTCACTGAATAATTGAGACGTGATTATTTGAGACAAAAACAAATAACAAGAATCAAAAACTAGGAAAGACGTCAAAAGCAAGATATCCGCTGCATAAATGACTGGCAGCATTAAAAATAACATTAATGTAACTTATGCAAAACCTAAACTAAAGGATTTCCAAATGTAAGAGAATTCCCTCTACATGCCAGCTTCCTTTAAGATATGATATGTGAGAAACAGTAATCTAGAGAAGATTACGAAAGAGAAAATTTGAAAAAAAAAAAAAAAATGTGAGCTGTCAGGAACCAAGAGATTAAAAGATTATTGGTGAAAGCTAAGAATACAAATGGCAATCAGGGGTCCTATTATTTCAGACAACAAAACACATATTTGATCCGTACTTGAAAGCACATT
>NC_068992.1:1611906-1616573 GCF_001194135.2 Octopus bimaculoides
ATATATATATATAAGAATTTAAGGATTGGAGAAAACGCATGTTATAATTGCATACTTTATTCCTACATATGTTTCAAAGGATTACAACCTGTGTGATCCATCTTACGTTTAAGATGATTCCCATGCTTTCCCTGATGAGAAGGTTACAATGTTAATATCAAAGATCCCTATGACTGAAATATGTATAAGCCTGGTACATTGCATAGTACAATTAATCACGATGTCTGGTACCCCGTCAGATACCACGATGAGGGTTCCAACTGATCTAATCAATGGTACAGCCTACTCGTGAAATTAACCTGCAAGTTGCTGAGCACTCACAAACTCACGTACCCTTAACATTGTTCTTAGTGATATACAGCGTGACCCAATGAGAAGTTGGGCTCTTTGCAATACAGATGCTACTCATTTTTACCAGCTGAATGAACTGGAGTAAGGCGAAATGCAGAGTCTTGAAGAAGGACACAACCTGGACTCAGGAATCGAACTTATGACCTCACAATTGTAGACGAATACACTAAACATTAAGCTACGCGCCTTTATTTGTGAACATGAAATTTAAAGTCAACATAAGAGAAAATACTGTCGCTAAAATATTTCAAAACGCATAATGTCTCTTATGTTCAGAGGTTGTGCATTTGTGTCAGCCTATAGTAGCTTATTTCATTTAACTAGGATATTTAATGTCTTAGTGATTATCTTGAAACGATGAAGATTCCAAGCAAATTATGCGACGGAATAAAATAGAATTTATAGATTACAAATGTAAATGAAACACTAAATGTGCGTAACTACATTCTAGAATTAAAAAATGTAGCCTTTTACTTGCTATCTAAATTTTTCGAGATACAGTTTTGTCTCTATGTTAGAAATCTACTTGTTTCAAACAGCAAGAATAATATTAAAAACGAATTACGGCATACATACAAAAATAAATAAACAAATGAATATGAAGAGGCATGCATAGACACACATATACATGCATGTGTAAGTGTAGTACTGTATACTTCATAAGGTTTTTCCGCGTGAAACATCAAATATTTCTGTATTTGTCAAAATGTTGTTTTTACAAGAAAACCTAATGTTACTTTGCATACATTTATGTGAATATGTATTTATTTATATGAACACACACACACACACATACACACACACACACACACACACACACACACACACACACATTGGGTGGTAGGGATATAGAATCCAAGTGAGTGCCGTAGTCGTTTTTGAAGGTTATAAACATACCTACTGTAACCTGATACTAAGCATTAACACTACTACTCGCTCTTTCGGGATGGTCTATGTCTGATGACTATTAAAATTCTTTGGACAGCTAGTCAGCATGTTTTAAACCAGCAGAGTTGAAAATGTTAAAATCTTTTGGGGCTATTTTTGGAACAATGACAACAACACGTACATTTCTGATGGACTTGTATTTAATTTAGGTTCAATGGAATCAATGCAGTTGACACCATCCTGAAAACGCGGCAATTAACAATAAGTACACTTAAATATGCAAAATTTGCATTGCTGCAGAAACATGTGTAGTTATAGAAAAAGAGTATTTAATTCAAAGTGACATCGAATGTGACAAGGCTGGCTCTTTGAAATGTTTGCCAGCGGAACGGACTGGAACACCTGAAATAAAGTGTCTTGCTCAAGAACACAACGCACCACCGGGAACTGAACTCACAACCTTAGGATCGGGGGCCGAACATCCTAATCACTAAGCCACGTGCTTTCATATACATACTTTCACGGACGCATGATTAAATGAAAAGACCGTGTTCGTAATATGATTATAGACATACGGACGTCTCATCAGTAGTTACCAAAAAACTGTTAGTAACTCATTATATTCCAAGATCACATGATATTCTAGCTGAAACAGCGTTTGGTTATCTGCCCCTGAGTACATTTAGAAGATACTTATGATATTTTCTATCAATGCTAACACCAATATTGACTGACGATATTTTTGTTTCGAACCGTTAAACAGGGAAAAATATTACATTACGATTGTATAGATTTATAGAGACACTGTATCTTTCCAATCAACGAAAAAATATATATTTTTACACTTTACAGATTCAAACACGAAATCGTCTCCAACCAGTTTATTCTTTTAAACTGATATTTATAAATGTATACATAATGATTTCTATTGCTAAATTATTAAATCCCTAAGCTTCAACCCGTGATATTTCAAGCAAAAAAGTAATCATCTAAAATGCAAACACACTCTGTAAGCGGAATCATAAAAGTCTGAAAGATGTTTTGAAAGGTCAAAATCTCACACATAAACATAGTGCTATTTTAAATTTCAGTAACGGAGCCGAGTTTATTTGTTTATTTGTAAGAAACCAGTTCCAGTTCTATGGGAAGAATTCAAATAGTTTAAAAAATTAAAAACATATATGTGTGCGCGTATATATATATATATATATATATATATATATATATATATATATATATATATATATATATATATATATATGTGTGTATATATACAGAGAGAGAGAGAGAAAGAGAGAGAGAGAGAGAGAGAGAGAGACAGAGATAGAGAGAGACAGAGAGAGACAGAGAGAGACAGAGAAACACACATACATATATAATAATGTTTGGTTTGACTAATATAATTAGTGATGCTGTAAATACATCAGACACGAATGTTTATTTTCAATTAGCGCACATCTATACGTACACACACACATTAGCTTTGCAATTAAAAAAAGACTTATCGATTTCATCACCAGCGACTGGAACTGACAGAAAAATTGTTACATAAGTGAAATTTATAATCTCCATCGTTTCTCTGTATTCATTATAATGGCGTTGATCTATTTTCTATTCAGATTAATTTTACAATTTAGCTAGGATACAGAAGATATTTAATACAACGCTCTCTATTTATGCCGGTAATATTTAGCAAAATTCAAAGCACACCCGTTTTTCCAAACGCAGTTCATCCTTAGCAGTATGAGTAAAGTCCATTTTCTTCTAAAACAAACTTGTGTATGATGGTTCCAAAATATCGTTCCATATGTCAGCAAGAACAAAATTGTTTCTAACCCAACATTATCATGATTTAAATCTAAACAATAATGAGGAAAATGCTTTCTAGCAAGGGACAGGAATTGGGTTTCTCCATTTCCTGATGTATTTATCTGATGAATTGCTTAATATAGAAGTTAATTTTGACACGAAATAGCTTTTTATCTTTGTTCATCATAGCTATTCATACATGCTTGCTTGCATGTTTACATGCATACATTCATTTTTATGCACAAACGCATATCAGCAAGCAGATTCAAATACATATACACGTATACCAGCATTGCATACACTAGCACTGTCTACACTGCATACTCACATTGCATACCCCACTAATCGCTCCCCCTATCTCACACTCGTATACCAATCAGTGGCTAGTAACTGATTGTTTATAAACTATGGTGTACACATGTATCTATATGTATATGCACTGATGTGTGCGAGTGTGTATGTCATTTCGTATGAATCTTTATAATCATACAAATATAATTACATACCTCTGTTTCCATGTATGTGTGGGCACGTCTGCGTGTACGAGTGGGTTTATGTTCGTTTAGTTCATTATAGTTTCTGGATAACTTTGGATAACGTTTCATTTGTCCTGATTTCACAGTTAATTTTTATTCTGTATTTTAGTTCATATCAAATGATTCTATCCTGAATTCTTCAGTTGATATTGGAGAAACTAACAAACTGCATATTCATAAGACAGTGAAATTATCGCATACAATCATTAATATGTATGTATGTATGTATACATGTATATTTGTTTCTGCTTGTCTCTCTCTGCTACGGAATGGTACCCAATGACAAAACTAAGATCAATAAAATAATTCCTGATCTTCGAATATGCACTAAGTTGTTTTGATTAACTAAACGCTTTAACGCGATGCAATAACATAAACGGTTTGTAGCAACCGAAACAGCTGAAAGAACAAATATACACACATATGAATACACACATGTACGTATATGTGTATATATATATTGGTGTGTATGGCTATAAACATGTGTATATACTACATTGGACGTGTAAAGAGATAACTGTATGGCATATTCTAACCGGATAATGCTCAAACGTATGAATATAGATCTTTCAAAATATTGATAATACTCTGAGATCAAAGGAACTGCGCCATTTGTTAGCATGAGGAACGTAGCATAAAGTTCACTAATTTCAAGCAAGCCACCCGCAAAGAATTATTCGTAATACTTACCTTGCTTGAACTTTTAAGATCTGTGACTTGCTTCGCTTAGTAACTTAGATAAAAGTGGCATTAAATGGCATGTCGCGCTTATACATACGTTATATGCACATACACACATTCACACGTACGTACACAAACGCACGCGCGTGCAAACACATAGCTGAATAGCTAGATAGAGATTTATTTATATGTGTCTGTATATGTCTTGTGCAGGGCAAATTTCCATCCTTAATCACTAGCAGAGTGCATTCAAGTACTGCATAAAATAGTCATAAATTAGTCTAGCACATCGATGGATACAGTATTTAGCATATATGTGCTTTAGAAGGCTTTTAAGCATAAAATATTTATCTCGCTATCTCTCTGTGTCTCCACCTCTCTCTCTCTCTCTCTCTCTCTCTC
>NC_068992.1:1616743-1621132 GCF_001194135.2 Octopus bimaculoides
TATATATGTATATGTATATATAGAGAGATAGATAGATAGTTAGATACACACACATGAACCACACACACAGGTTTCATGTAATTTTTAGTAATCAATAAGTATAGAGAAAATGAGCAAAACACGAAATCTGCATATATATATTTTTTCCTCAGTATACATACATAAATGCATCATTTATGTGTGTATGTGTGTATATATATGTGTGTTTGTATGTGTGTATATATATGTGTGTTTGTATGTGTGTATATATATGTGTGTTTGTATGTGTGCGTTTGAGTGTGTGTGCATGCACGCGTGTGTATTAGTGTGTACTTGTATGACTGTGGGTGTATCTGTATATGCATGAATGTATGTACATACGTAGTGCTGTGTGTGTATCTGTTAAGACAGAAAGAGAGAACGTAAGAGGATAATTGCTTGTCAGAGAAAGAAAGATGGAAATTTTGGAGTGAATTTGATTAGCGAGAAAATGCTAATATGTTAAAATGTAATAGGAATAATGAATTATAATATTATATATTTTATTGTAAACGGGTAATAGTTTATATCTAGATATTAATGGCTAGCACAGAAACATCTTAATGAGTTAATTAAGGAATAATCATGATAAGAAACATCTTCATTTTCTATGAATCTTTATAATGATACAAATCTAATTACATACCTCTGTTTCCATGTGTGTAGGCACGTCTGTGTGTACGAGTGGGTTTATGTTCGTTTAGTTCATTATAGTTTCTGGATAACTTTGGATAACGTTTCATTTGTCCCGATTTCACAGTTAATTTTTATTCTGTATTTTAGTTCATATCAAATGATTCTATCCTGAATTCTTCAGTTGATATTGGAGAAACTGACAAACTGTATATTCATGAGACAGTGAAATTATCGCATACAATCATTAATTTTAGATAGAACACACCATTTATACGTCAATCAATGATGATTATTTACTTCAATCATTATATATGCAGTTATTCGTATCGTATAGGAAAATAGCACGATTATAAATATCATATCTTGGCTTATTGCCATCAACCGTATTTGTGTGTGTGTACGTATGTGTGTGTTTCTGAATGTATATATATACATATATATATATATATATATATATATATATATATATATATATATATATATATACGCACACACATATAGACACTCATTATATAAATATGTATATGCGTACATATGTACACGTATATATTATATATCTATATATATATATATTATATATCTATATCTATATCTATCTATTTATATATATATATATATATATATATATACATATTTATTTATTTATTTATTTATATATTTATTTATATATATGAACATACATGTGTGTATGTGTCTAGTGATATATGTATTACGTATGTATGTATTTATGTACGGTTCGTAAGATAGTGGCAGACTACGGAAACATATCTCTGACATATGGGGAATTTTTCGTGGTGTACGTGTTTGTTGACAATCCTATTCTATGAACCATTTGTGTTACTATTTGCTGTCTATTTAATTCACCCAAGCAGTTGGTCAACACATGATACCATAATCTCCTTCGATATAGACTTTTTCAAAATCCTGATAACTGCAACTATAATATCGGTTAGATTTCTGTTCATTTGCTTTATTGTTGGCGCTTCTGTGATTTGAAATAAACGGCGGCTTTGCCATTTATGATGTAGGCGCAAGTCCAACTGGTCCCTCTCATCGTCACACTGGATGTTATCTTTGCTCAAATTCAAAGACTTCTTCGTGGATTTCAATTCAAAAATAAATTATCAGAAGACAAAACGGTTTCAAATTTTGGCACAAGGACAGCAAGTTCGAGAAAAAGGGTAAGTTGATCCCGCCTACACCAGTACACAGCTAGTACTTATTTTAACAGCTCCAAAAGGATGAAAGGCAAAGTAGACCTCGGCAGAATTTGAACTCAGAATGTAAAGACTGACGAAATGGCGCTAAGCATTTTGCCTGGCACGCTACCGATTCTGGCAGCTTGCCGCCTCATACCAAAAGAAATAATTGTTTCTATTACAGGCACAAAATTATGGAGGAGGGAGTTAGTCGATTACATCGACTTCAGCGCATAACTGGTACTTACTGAAACGACCTCGATTGGATGAGGCAAAAATCCACCTCAGCAGAATTTGAAACCAGGACCTAAAGACAGACGAAATGCCGCTAAGTGTTTTGCGCAGCGTTCCGAAGATTCTGCTAGTTTTTCGCCTTATCCCGGAGGAAATAATGCAAGTTGTTTGGCTGACGCTCAAGCAACTTTTGAAACCCGTCACTTTTACGCGTTCTATAGTTCTATAGTTCTATAGTTCTATAGTTACAACCAATCTCATTATCTGTTGGCAACTGTTTTATTTTCAACGTGGATTCTTATGAAATTTTTTTCCGTGTGTCACGCAAATGAAATCATTCTATATATATATTGTTTTCTCTTTTGTGAATCTGTTTTTTATATTCGAATTACCAACGTGTGACATCATTTCCAGGACATAATGAAAATAAGCTATAATCACACAAGGTCATTCATTTTATTAATTAATTTTTTTCGAAAAAATCGAGCAAAACGAACAAAGACCGCAAATCGTTAGTACGCCGAGAAAAATGTTTAGCAGCTATTCGTTCAGAGTTGAAATTCCGCCCGTCATTTCGGGGTCTTTAAAATAAATACCAGCTGAGCCCTGGATTCGACGTAATGGACACAATCCTTTTACCGAAATTACTGGCCTTGTGCCAAAATCTGAGACCAAAGTTTGCCTTAGAAATACACACAGTGAATAATGTTCATATTATTCTAAAAATAACATTAGTTCTTCGTACCTTTTAATTATAGGTATTTCCCCACCGTTATCAAATGTAATTTGAAATGTTGAGTTCATCTAATAGCCTACTATTTTCCCCAAAATATTGCGGATGTTTATTTCTTTTTTTTATTTTTATAAGCTCAAAATAAATCTTATGAAAATTTGGAAATTGAAAATTTCATGCAGCTAGAGTAATATTGAATGAAGTCAAAATTAATTTAATCTCCCCATAATTCTTTGTAAATTTATTCTTTAAATTTCTTAACGAAAATAAATTTTGACAAAACAATTATTTTTACATGTTATTCAAAATAAAATAGCAGCGGAAGTAAAACCATAATTTGTACAAAAGAATACTAGCCTTCATCTTTAATCTTCGCAGGTGTGAAATAAGTTACGTCCATCGCATTATCCAAAGACATAGTTTATTTGAAATCAGGAGCCACAATGTCTCGTGTTATGACTAAATGCCGAAAGTCTGCAATTTGTTGTTAATTAACGATCCGGAAGAAAAAGCATTCAATATAAAAATCGAGGGTGATTGTATATTTAGTCTGATCCAACCGCCTGTTACTACAAACACGTGGTTATTCCGCGTTGAAAGGCCTGAACAAGTATTCTTAGATCGGACTATATAAATGGGTTAGATAATTACCTTAACCTAGCGGCGCCGGTAACGTATTATCAGCCATTGAAAATAACCATGGAATGTGTACTTAACAGCATTAGGGCTCGAGCTCCCAATTACACTGTCAAGGATGAGCTTGGTCGTTATGACTCTGCCTCTTTAGAACTACAGGGCAGGCCAGTGGATGAGGGATCAGCTGCTTCTGAGACAAATATAAGGAACACATTTTTGTCCTACAGAAGAAACATAAAAATCGGCACTCCATTTGAGTGAATTTCTTGATCAGTGTCTAAGTCTCAGACCCGTACCACAGCAGGAGGATGGGAGTTACACGACAACCCTGAGGATGGCTTTGAACATTAATCAGTACACACTGAAGATGAAGAACTCAGAGTTGTACGGGAGCTTCCCAATAGTTAGCTCGAAAATAACACAGACGAGATTGAGATTACCTGGTACTACTCACCGTCATTCAGTGTTGATATTGAACTCAGTGCTCTCCTGGGGGGCCTCTACACGCTCAAATTAGAAGAGGGAGACCTAAGAGGACATATGTTGATGCCCTTAGTAGAGACATTGGTCACTGGGAACACAGGACATGGCAGCGATGTTGAAGGACAAAGACCGCTGGAGAGAACTCTTCCATGAATCTCGAGTATTTTATTCGCCGTATACATACATACATACACATACACACACATAAATATTATCATTAATAATAATAATGATCCAAGGATAAAATTTATAAATATCTAAATGCATCGCTACACGTGTTTCCTTATATCGCATGCTTTTGTGAGCATACATGGGATGATTACAATTCAATCTGCAATATCCTTTGACACAAGATGCGTTTTTATTCAGGTGTTCATTTCTGCACAGATATACATACATACACAAATAAACACTATATACCATATATTAATATATGTAGATAGGGTAATA
>NC_068992.1:1621643-1624752 GCF_001194135.2 Octopus bimaculoides
TATATATATATATATATATATATGCTTATGTACAGGTGTACACAAATATATGCAAATATAAATTCATGCATATGTTTGTCTGCATACATCCGTGTAAGTGTATTTGCGTGTGTATTTTTCCTTTTAATAAATGAACATCACCATTCCCCAAACCGACCTCCAAATGGCCAGATTTGTAATTCAAGTTGATGACAGTGTCATGTTCGTGTGCATTGATGTAGTTAAAACGGTGCAGTTTTCCTCATCTTTTACTGCAAGTTACCATAGCAACAACTATCTCATAAACCCCAGAAAAGCTAATCTTTGTTTTCACAAGGTGCTAGTCATTGCTGCTGTTTTGGCATTTATGTTATGTTACATTTGTTTGTGCTCATAGTGTTGCTGGTGATAATCCAGTTTATGCAATGTCCAACTGATATTTTGAAGCTTTTGTTCGTGTGTATGCCTTACTATCAAGCACCAACAAGCTCTCAACAATGGCGAAACCCATATTGTTGCTGCTGTATGTTAGACAATGCTGTACGTTGAGCTGTGCAGTCATTAATCTCCTTTTTCTGAAGTCGTTATCTAGGTCATGACATGCTGAAAATGTTTCACTTCTTTCAGCTTATGTTCTACTTTGATAATTGTATCTGCTAAAGTGCTAAAGTGTGGACAGCTGTAATGTGAACAAATGTAATATCTACTCTTAGACACGATAGTTTCCCCTTTTAACTCAATACCGTAACAACGCAATTTCGTCTGCATGATCGCTTTGTGCAGTTAGTTCAAAGCGATGTCCATTCCTTTTATTGTACGTCCAGTCTTTTTAATGAGTGCGAACCCGATGGATTGGTCACGTGTAGACATTTCAATACCATATTCTACTACTATTGCAGAAATGTAGACACTTACTACTCTATCTTTCTCGAGTACTATTTTAATGATTTGAAAAGAATTTCCTTCCTCATCATTAAAGGTATCTTCATCTATTGCGGCTTTGTGGAGAATATCGATAGAATTCTCAATATAAACTACGGTTCCATATGATATGATTTCTGATTTCCATTATTTTGTTGCAATGAATTGAATCCAGCAGAAGGCATTTTTGAAGCCCTCAACTGCAATTCTTGCTTCCAGTTTCTGATATCGTATTTCTCCTGGCAATTTTAGCAAACGAAATATTGGCACTGTAATGGCCGAAAATTAGTTTAGATTATCCTAGGGATTGGTTCTAAGGGAATTCCAATTTCTTATAGAGGCATCCTTCGAACTTCCATAAACGTACATCATAAACTTAGATTTTTGTAGCTTTCCGATTGTTTTCACTCACGCATTTTAGAAATTGGAAAAATGCATCAGAAGAAAGTAGCAACAATAAGGTTGAGCTTCCACTCAAACAGAATATTCCAAAATATAAATGATCGCCTTTGATGGCAGCAAACACCACAAGTAGGAACCACAAAGAATTACAAATAAATTCTACGCATTTCAATCCGAGATCTGTGTTTCCATTTGTATCATTATATTTAAACCTGATACAGAAATTTCAGAAATACATGTACACCTAGAAAAGTGAGTGAGCAGCGAATACACCATGAGCAAGGAAGAACAAGAAATGAAGTACAAAGGTGAAGACAACTCGGCACTTCCTGCCAAGAGTAAATCATCTACAACCTACAGTTTCAATTACCAGAGGCCACTATGATACTGGGAATCTTAAGTGATGTGCACCTTATAAAACAAAATATTTAGAAAGAAATTATAGAAATTACAATGAGGAGAGACCCTACAAAGAGAGAAATATTGAAACAAATAGTCCAATAAACAAATTACATAACAGAAATAAAATTCCTGATTCTATTTTGGCCAACCATCTGAAATTACTATAACATCATTCCTACATGTAGCGTATAGAGTTCCATCAGAACATATGGATGAGCATGATTGTATATGCTGAGGCGCGCGGCTTAGTTTTTAAGGAAACGTACTCATGATCATATGTTTACGGTTTCGAATCGTAGGTGATGTTGAGTCAGCTAGAAAAATTAATGATTCTGCGATGGACCGGAATCACGTCCAGCATTTTGTTGGGGGAGGGGGAATATATAAGCCACAGATTCCGGGAAATCGGTCTTAGGACCCATGGGCTCGGAAGGGAATTTGTGTGTGTGTGTGGATGTTTGCATATATTTGTGTGTTTGTGTGTGTCTGTGTGTGTGTGTCTCTTTTTGCGTGTGTGTTTGAATATATGTAAAAATATCATATAGGCAACGGACGCCAGACAACTTCGCGTTGTTACAATTTGTTTATACACAATCATAGATATATGCGAATCTAGTGTAGACATTCTGTGCAACCCGATCAATGATTCTCTGTAGTGGCTATATGATCTACATGTATATACATATATTGACATATACATCTAGATATGTGTGTGTGTCTGTGTATCTGCGTGTATTTGTACGAATGGGGATCTGTATGTAGATATATACGTATGCGTTTATTAGCATAAGGTTGAAAGGAAGCACATAGTCTTAGGCACACAGACAAAATATATATATCGTATACATCATTATTTATCTGATTGTAGTCTGTTTAAGCAATATTGCCGGATGTCCATAACTATAAAATAAGTGAGCTAACGCCTATAGAAAATAAATATATAAGTATATCTAACATTTTAACATTAGAAGCTCTGAAAGAAATTACTGTTGCAATTGTCAATGATATCAGCGCTTGGACTACTTAAAGTTGTTATATGATCGGAAGCAGTAGACTGGAGACGCCTTGATAGAAATTATTTCTTGATAATCTCTTTTGAAAAGATGGAGAAATATGTTATTTAGTAGATAATATAGAAACGTGTGTGCTACATTTATGCTGTTGGGTAGGCCTCAGTTGTCACAGAAAAATACGATAAGTATGGTTACTTACTAGAAAAAATAGTCATGTAAATATTGCAAAGAAACACTATAATTTACTCAATGGTTTCAATCGAATTTCATACATACATAACCAAATACCGAGGCGCTATTGCACCATAGGAGACTTTGTATGTGTATGTCTGCGTGTACGTATGCATATCTATATATGAATACATGTATATACGCATATATATATATATATA
>NC_068992.1:1624945-1626964 GCF_001194135.2 Octopus bimaculoides
GAGAGAGAGAGAGAGAGAGAGAGAGAGAGAGAGAGAGAGAGAGAGAGAGAGAGAGAGAGAGCGAGAGCGAGAGCGAGAACAGAAAGACGGAGTTATTAAATGCTTATGTGGTTTAGTGATTTCCTGTGTTTGCACGTTGGATAGTGTGCGTGCATGGTAATTGAAGGAATTCAGAAATTAGATTTACTGAAATGTCTGAGAAAGGAAGTCAATTGAGCCTGTCTTTTATGGAAAATACGTTCAATCAATGTTAATTTTAAAGTTAGTCTGTTCCGTATCAATTGGCATTGGTCAATCTAGTTTATAACAAGTGATAACCATAAAACCAGGGTCTAGACAGATAAATGAGTCATAATTAATTTCTTCCTTTTCCTATTTGTGTTCTGCAACTGTCTTGTTTGCTTTAAAGATTCAAATGTGGTGTGGATGGCAGTTCTATGGAATCAGCTATTATTGTAGACATCAAATAAACTGATGTTAAAAAAAAATTTACTAATATCCGGTGAAGTTTCTCGCAGCACTTTCTTTTTTGTATCTTCTTATCTATTATTTTTGCAACGCTAATTAATTAGAGATGTCTTTCGTAACTTTCGCCGGGGAATTCTTTCGCCAAATAATGTTTTAAATAAAGGCGTTTATTATTCCAATTTGTTTCAGTTAGCCAACTTTCTAAAGGTTGGTTTCTTTATATCAAGATCTCTACGGAAATTAATTTAACAGAAATATGATCATGCAATTAGGAGTGTGCCCGATATCTGTAAATTGAAATTGACGACACCTACATTTCGAGTCTTATTAGTGTGTCATAATTTGTAAGGAATTGCTACACTCTAAGAAATATTGCAAAACCAGGACTTGGAGTATTTATAGTAAAAATTCATGGCATAACAAAACACGTTAAGAAGAAAGCAAAATTCTAATAAAATGAGGGCAAACATCCGTAAACAAATGGCCTAAAAATTATTCTATTTGTTTATATACTCGTAAACAGTCATTCACTCAGAATATTTACATAAATCAACCTTTCGATATCTGTGAGATTATTTGAGAGTATTAATCTCATTTTCGGAAACAGACCTTCGGTTCTGTTCATTTATATATTCTATTGTTCAAGGTTATACACTTCAATTTATTTATCCCATGTATAGGCCCATATCAGAATGACAGTGTTGTAATGGTGGTGTGATGAAAAAATCATCTAGTTGAAATACCTAATACTTGCGCTGCCTTGTAACTTAAAATCTAAATTAAATGCAGTGGTGATCTATTGGCATAAAATGAAGCTGGAGAAGGACATCAGTTCTCGCCTTTGGTCAGAGCCACTTTTTTCGAGGCGACAAAAATTTCAGTGAAATCATTTAATAAATTCCATTTATGGAAAGTAAGTGGCATCCATAAATCTAATACGTGTTGGAAATTATTCGGGATGTAGTTAAATTTATATTGGAGGAACAGTAGATACTCATCATTGAATACTGTTCAGATAGAGTAGAGTAGATGCAGACACTTCAGATAAATAACATTCATAGTTTGCAAAATACTAAGTACGCTCAAATGTACACATTGAACATTGATTACAAGAACGGTACTTAATATTAATTACATTTTATTAAAAAAGATAAACGGATTAGATTTACAATTATTACCATTATTACTAACAAAAAAGTTTACGCTCCCCACATTACGTCTCCTGTCACCGGCAATAACAGAAATCATTATCTCTCTTGTTTTCATCGACTTCTATAATGGGATTATAGCATTTCCAAAATCCGTCAGATATAAAAATTATAACAAAATCATAGATTGCATAATCTTGAGTATATTTTGAAGAAAGTGAAACCGTACAATTACATAAATATTGCATTCTATCTATAAAGTCTTATAAAGTATCTTCATATAATCATTTGCTTTATTTGTTGCATTAAATATAACAGCAAATAATTGGTTGACAGTTTCAATATATATATATGTCTGAGTGAGTGTATATATATATATATATATATATATATATATATATAT
>NC_068992.1:1627259-1634558 GCF_001194135.2 Octopus bimaculoides
ATATAAAGACAAAGACATATATATATATATATATATATATAAAGACAAAGACATATATATATATATATATACATTTATATAAAGACAAAGACATATATATATATATATATATATATATACATTTGAAAAAATTAGTAGAGATGGGTCCTGGGGGGATAATTTTTATTTTGATAATGTTTGCAGTTACTCTTATGAGTTTCGAGCTTTTCGAAAGCCGTTTTCAAATTGAAATTCTGTGGTTTAGAAGGTTGTTTATATAGCAAAAAAAATTTTTATTACAAGTATACAAATGAAAAATAAAAATAGAAGAAAAGAGATAGAAAATAATAAAAAGTAAAGAGCATGTGTGAAAAAGAAGACGAGGACAAATATCCGTCAAATGTAAATAATGTAAATAATTCCGGTTTTCTTATTCAAACCTAAGTCGAAAGAAATTCAGTAATATTCAAAAGAAGAATTTTACTATAGTTATAGTGTATGATGAACTCTGTAAGAAAGAGGTATCAAACTTGGCATGATGATTGTCAGTAGAGTAGGCTGGGAAATAACTTGAGGAGTGTATTGAAAGTGAAAAAGAGATGTAATGAGGTAGTATGTGCGTGAGTCATTGATAATAACAAAGGAGAGCAAACTGAAGTAAATTATCGTGTTCTAGTTCATTAAATAACATATATTGCATATAGGCCTATGATTCACATTGCTATACTGCCATTATTTTGGTTTCTTTATTGGTTTCCGTATTTTTGGTATCGATATATAACGCTCGTAAGGCGACGAGCTGGCAGAATCGTTAGCGCATCGGGCAAAATAGTAAATAGCATTTCGTCTATCTTCACGATCTGAGTTCAAATTCCACAGAGTTCAATTTGTAATTTATCGCTTCGTGGTCGACAAAATAAGTACCACTTAAACACCAGCGTCGATGTCACGATTTAAGGATTCCCTAAAAATAGTGGCCCTGTGCGAAAATTTGAAACCAATATATAAGTTTCGTATGTAGGACAATAAAATAACAATCCCACTCTGCTTAATGAAAGAGATTCTGTCAAGAACTGAATAACATGCCACAGCCACTTACACAGTCAAACCTGTTTTGTTTGGTAGTGTGTGACATGATGTTACTCACTGTTTTCTTTGTAACCACGATCATACAGTCTGACGTTGACCAAACGGAACATCCAGGATATGACAATCGAAAAGAGAAACGGCTGTACCAATAGCAACCTGCTAGTGCTCCTTTACTGGTCAGTAGACTGGAAGAATGTGAAATGAAGCATCTTCAACAATAACCCACGCCTCCATTAGTAAAGATTGCCACTAGGCATTATCTTATCTTAATCTGTTTGCGTGAGAACGAAATGTTTTTAATTTAGATGACAGGGTTGAGTCAAAAACTGCGTATTGTTTGATCAATGTTTTCTTACGATATTTTCATTGTAATTACGTATGAATTTAATCCTTTATACCAGTAATTACATTGTAAACATCTGAGTTTGTGTCATATATAAGTCGAGCCTTTAGCGACGCTCTGACTGGGTCTCGATTAGAAATAGCAGTCAAATCGGTATCACATCACAATCTGTCCATATAAAAAAAAATGAGACTTTGGACAATTTAATCCTGTTTACCCATAAAAATACCGGAAAAGTTGAAAGATTGAATACCTTTGATCATAGATCTGCTTAATGAGAGTCCACTTGGGGCGAAAGAGCAATAACAAGAACGGCAACTGTGATATATTTAATGACTAAATGTTATGATTCGTGTATACACAACAATTTTGTTAAATTCTTTGGTTTTGACCTGTTGAGAAGTATCTGTATTGCATGGTAATTTCTCTTCCCTTTTGTCGCTGGCATTAGCAAAAGACTTTTATTCGATAATTTTCTTTCATGAGTCCTGTTTATTTAGTTTATTGTACAGCTATATGATCAATGATGATCAAAGGCCTTAATCATCACATGTCCAGCGTCTGATGGGAATTCACTACTTCAATTGCTCTTTCGAGTTGAGAATTTAGGCTTCTCATCAGTACTCATACATCGTTTGGTTCCATAATGGATGCTCTTGATGTAGAATTTGTATGTTCAATTAGGTTTCTTTGGCGTATTCAGATCTGAGATTCAGCAAAATTATATTGCTAATGGGTTATGAAGGTAGGAGTTAAATATTACGATTGAGGATATGTATGCTTTGATGAACAATGATTTAGTGGGGTCGACACAGTATTCCATTTCATGAAAATATAAAACGGACGTTAGAAATATCTATCATTGTTTCGAAAGCTTAAAATTCATTCTTTTACAAAATATGTGTGTGTGTGTGTGTGTATGTGTGTGTGTGTGTGTGTGTGTGTGTGTGTGTGTGCGTGTATGCATGCATATATATATGAATTATAGGTATCTCTATGTATGTATGTATGTATGTAGGTAGGTAGGTAGGCAGGTAGGTTGGTAGGTAGGTAAGTAGGTATGTTTGAGAATGTGTGTAGACCCTTTTGAATTCAAAACGGATATTTTGTGGGATACCTTTGAACTGATAAATACAACAGATGCACATATTACATGTTCATTGCTAGGGAAACGCTTCGTTTACTTAGGTATTCAAGCTTTATCAGCTCGTGCTAACGTAACATTCAGGAAGTTCCTTCAACAGAGTATTTTTACTGGAAATACAAAACGAAATAATGATGCTTACCTGATGTTTCATTCGGTTTGTTCAAACATAACTACGCGTGATATGTGCAGTCATGCAAGCGGGTGTGAATGTGCGTGTGAGCGGATGTAAACGCTTTACTTTTGAAATTTCATAGTTTCATTAATCGAACTTTACGTGTATTCTGTCTAATAGTATAAATTATACCATAATTGCTGAAGGCTAAATGTTCATGCTGTTACTACTACAACGTTCTTGGAGGCGGAATGAAGATTCAACATCAAGGAAATGAGCAAATAAAAGCTGCACAACCTACTGCATTTCTCTTGTGACTTACGTGTACAACTCCATCGTATGTGTGCGTATATAAATGTGTAGGTACATATATGTATATTCATCGATACACACACACGCATACACACATATATGTATGCACATATGTGCATATACGTATGTATATATGCGTGTAAGTGTGTGATTGCCCGTGTATGTACGTGCGTGGGATGTCTGCATGTAGCAGTAAAGCGGGAAAACAAAAGAGAAATACATTGCGTTCTACGATTATTTTGTTTCAAATTTGGCATCAAATTGAACATTTATTGGATGTGTTCTGAATTAATTGATTGTGGAAGTTTCCGTTTTCATGTCAAAGGACTCAATGTTCAAGTTAACAAGTTCAAGATTCTGGTATATTTTTGCTGTTTAACCGTATAATAAAATTTTCTTTAAATTAAATTTCATTACAGATAATAATTTGAGCAAAGTTTTCCTTAATAAGGTTGTAAATAGATACACTTTCATTCTATTTTTATCAACAATACGATTAGTCTATCCTTTCAAAACAGATCCCAAATGTTAACCTTGTGCGTTTTTCAAAGTCCATGAATGTCGTTATGACGATTGAAAAGCTCCAGAGGTGTACATCGAAGAAATGACATGCAAACATGTCGATTAAATTGGGAGGAATATAAATAGTTTTGATACTCACACATGCAGAATACATCCACATGCACATATCTATCTCTCCATGTATGTATATATATCTCTCTCACTATATAAATGTATGTGTATGTATAATCCATACTAGAAGTAACACTTTTGTCATTAACTTAATCTATAATTTCTGTACGCGTAACATAACAACATTACCATTAACAACATAACGAAGCAAAAAGAAGACTCTAGACAGAACAGGCAAATGTATCCAAATATACATCGTGGAATGTAATTTCAAGAAATTATTCGTTTCAAAGCGGAAAGTTCTTTGAATACAGGTCTGTTGCATCGGAGAAAACTTGCATTAATACAAAAGTACAAGTAACTGATATTTTACCACCGAGCTCAATAAAAAATACCTTAGTAATTGAAATGTATTTAATAAGTTCTATATTTAAGAGATGAGGAATTATGTTAAGAGCGAAGGGTACTAACCCAAAAATTCCGAGTTCGATTCCAGGCTGTGACCTGAATAATAATAATAATAATAATAATAATAATATTAATAATAATAGTAATAATAATAATAATAATAATAATAACATCGAAAAATATCTTAGGAATGAGAACCCAGTTTCGAAATTTCCCCAAGACACCTGATGAAGGCTGGAGGGTATATCAGCCGAAACGTTGTTAACAACAACCAAGATGGGGACAAATATCCCTCACATGTAAATAATGTAAATAATGTATATTTAATAAGATCTTGTAAAGTAGTCACCTCGTATAGGAAATGAGTTAATTTTCGAAGAATTTCAGTTACTGAGCTTGTGTAATGAAGCCGAATTACTCTTTGATATTAAGCACGTTTATTTTTTTTTTTATTCGGCTTTCCAGGCTTGCTTCAAAACATTGCACTGTAGGTTTTTATTTTTTGGATAGTTTTCTGCTCCGGTGACCACTTTACATTTGTTGTTTTATGAAGATAGCGCAATGTTTTGCCATTGTATTATGAAGATAGCGCAATGGTTTGCCATTATTTTTTGTAAAGATAGCGCAATGGTTTGCCATTGTTTTCTAACATTCGCTTATTGTTCTCCTTTATTACTCGGCTTCGCTTTTCTATCCACCATATGAGATTTTAATTAATGTATTTTATGTCATTAAGCGTTAACGCTTCTTGTTGACAAAGTATATGAATACCACCTTCACTTTCTCCCTCTCTGTCTCCTCTCTCCAGCCCTCTCTCTCTCCCTTTCTCACTCTGCTTGACCATTTTACTAAAACTCATTTATCTGCTTATCACTTTTGTTGGCTAGCTTGTTCGTTGCTATGTATTTACCTACCGATACAATTTCATTAAAACAGCCGTTCTAGATTCTTTGCATGCCCGCATGTTTTGTTTTTTTTTTGTTTAATTTTGTCTGTGGTGACACTAAATTACGGTTTTTATGTTGACTATGAGATATTTATATGTAATTTATAATAGATATATCTCAATTATCACTTACTTTTTTACAGGAATATACTTAATATTATATTTCCTCGAGTCATTGGTGTTTTCCCCTTAATAATGAACGATCGGATATCGCACACGCTTCTAAATGAGTGGAAGTTTTGAAAAATGTTGTTTATTCTGCTCTCTATATGCCATCATCTCATACCGATTATTCAGTTTGTACATGTTTTCCTAACTACGCTGTATTTTTTCTAGATATGGCATGTGCAGCAGCCATTTATTTAATGGTTTCTGTCTGTATTATTGCTGAAATTTTTCTTAATATTCTTTATTTTTCCCCCTGGTTCCAAATGTGCTTTGATGGAGATTATATGTTCCTTCTATAAATATTGCAAGAGAAGTGTGCCTAGAATGAGTCTGTGAATTTAAACGGCCCATATGTTGCCTCGATACAGTCATTGTTGCAATATCCCTTTTTCTGATTGTTAGTTCATCGATTACTTCGTTTTAAGGAAATTACGGTCAACGCATGCGGTTGAAATTGTTGCAGTTGAAACTAATTGTGTTTGAGCTTCGAGGTTTCCCGATGCGAGTCTATTTATAATTTGTTTGAGCTGCTTGTTACTTGAGCGGCTCTAATTATATTTTGTGCTATTCGTGCTGGAATCTATAGTCAGTTGGACAAATGTTGAAAAGCTATTTGTCGCCCCTAAGAGACCAAAGTGTTAGCTTATCGAAGAGATACTTTTTTTTTTTTTTTGGATATTTCAGGTTTAGAATTAGTTTGTGTGTTTTGGATCATGTATTACATTGACCTGCATCCAGACACATTTAAGCTTGGATTGGGAAGATTTTTGTTCAATTTAGCATTTATCATTCAGGGATTGTTTAGGCATTCTTCAGCTTCTGTTGCGGACATTATTTCTCATTGCTTAAACTGTGTCTGGAACGTGTGTTTCTATTAGTGACATGCTTTTCGGCATTCTATAACGTAAGAGTTTTCCTGTGATTACATTAAACATTTTATCCTGGATATTTACTGTGTTTATCGTTAGAATTGTCATTACACTCACATTCACGCAAAAATATGCTACGAGAAATATATAAACGTACATGTGATGCTTGCGTAAATACAAGCATATGCACATTTATATGCATATAGTTACATATACGAGATCGGATTAATAAGTATCCGGACTGTTGCCATAGTACCGAAGCTAAAGCACACAGAGTGAAGCTGCTTGGCAAAAATTGACCTTAAACTCTGCAATGCATGCGTAGAAAGTTTTGACGTCATTGCTCACTAGCTTGGAAGGAAGGTGTGTAGCGTATGATTGTCGCATTGACCATGACAGAGAAAGTTGTCATGGCATTACCTGCTCAGGCGCCCACACAAAGTTGCAGAAAGTCTATAGAGAGGGGTTTTATGAGTCGCACGCGAGTGTACGAGTGTTTCAGACCTTTCCTAGATGGCCGAAATATATCGATATCGACGAAAGTTCTGGTAGACCCGAAACCAATAAAGCTGAGAAAAACATCGCAGATGTGCGTGCAGCCTTGAGGAGAAATCATTGAATCACCATCCGTCAGTTTTGACCGGCGTGCTAACGTTTCTGCCAGCTCGCCGCCTTACGAACATGAAATATCATCATACGTCTAAATACGCAGGTTCATTAAGGACTCAACTATAAACAGATTTAATAACTAATAGCAAAACATTTTAAAGCTGCTAGCAGTGAGCAGACGTAAGTATCTTGATATATACAATAGCTCTGTCGTGGAAATCATAGTTGTTATCTTTTGTATCAATCAGAAGACAGTTTATGATGAAAAATAGGAAAATACAGGGGAGAATGTACAAACGAAAAGAAATGCAAGAAATAAACAAGAGAAAGTGACCAGAAAAATAAAAAGATTATTTTTCCCTTTGAGATATAGACAGCTGCGAACGATCGTGCGAACAACATTAAAAAACAAAGATATACATAAAAATACTTTACATCTAAGGAAATCCAGAAAGATTGTAGAGAGATTTAAACAAGGTCGACAAGTAAGAAAGAAATGAAATAGAATATTTGAGTAAAGAAAAATAATATAACGCTTGCATGATCTAAAGAATATTTTCGTATCATAGTCAAAAGTATACCATTAGACATTAAATATATTTAAAATATTGCAATACAATATTTGTGTGTATGTGTATATACATACATTATATACAGATACATAAATATATATGGGTATATATA
>NC_068992.1:1635174-1641719 GCF_001194135.2 Octopus bimaculoides
ATATATATATATATATACAGGCCGCAAGGGGTAAATTGTCGCTATTTCCTATGTTAGCTTCGCGGATGTGCACTGCTTGCTTTATAGTAGGGTCAGTTGGGCATCGTCTGTGACAAAAACAACACCCTGACACTATTCACTCTGCCAGAAATTTGGAAACGACATGCGATACTGCTTGACATTGGGTATCAATCTGAGGACGGTACAATCTGAGGACGGTACAATCTGAGGACGGTACAATCTGAAGACGGTACAATCTGATGACCATGCAATTTGGAAATAGCAGAGAAAGCAGCAGAGAAAATAAGAAAATAGCAGAGATTTTATACCTAGAGGGAAAAAGAACGCATCTATTTAAACCATAGCAAGAGGCAACATTGATCTGAATGGACCTTTCCCGCCTTGTTGCCTCTTCCTCATCATGATTATCGGATATTACAGTTTATTATAGATCCAATATTGGTAATTGGTGTAGTTGTCATATGTATTTTTTTTTAAATGCAGAAATCGAAGTAAAACAGCATGACCGCAGCCACTTGGCTGAAACACATAAATAAATAAATATAGTGTGGCACAAATCTAAAGCACTGCATTCTCTTCACGTAGCACCTATCCTATAAAATCTCCATGCTGCCTACGTAAGACAATTTTAATTTCAATACACCAAATTACTGCTTATACTGCAATAATGCACATTGCTGATTCATATTCGGCACATAATACCACTTCTCATTTGTTACTAACAAAACAACGTATAGCGGAGCGAAAATAAGCATTTCAAAATCAATATTGAAATTAATCACCAATGACTTAATAAAATAACTATTACGAAGCTACTTAAATTGACATCACTGATGGTAATGGAATACAGAGTTTGATTTTTATTCTGAAATTTAATGATTTGTTGTGAAAATATGATTGTCAGTAAAAGAACACTTTTGTGACCTGAAATATTTTGTTGTCTGTAAGTTGATTTAAGTATATTTAGAATAAATGTGTAATGTTTAATATTGGTTTTGACATATTAATTTTGATTGAGGTACATGTAAGTCTGGTGCGAATCAGCGAAAGAACTTTTGTTTTATGGTCTAAATCCAAACAAACTTTTCGCTATAATGAATAACTTTTAGAGTTTTGCATTTATTTTAAAGAGTATTATCAAACATAAACGGTGCCCTCTAACCATCACAATTACTATCAACGAGATAATCATTTCTCCATAATTCAAAGCAGGATCGGAAATTCTAATTAGAAATTTATGATTTGAAGGAAAAAGATACTGAGAATTCACACATTTATCAGTTATTTTTACTTAATAAAAAGTTCTTGAAATTCAACTCATTCTTAAAGCCGTACAGCAGTATTTTATTCATATTAGAAATCATCAGCATGACATAACCTGTGACTTATTAATGACACGTTTTATGAGGTGGAACATTTCATTAAGCATGGAAGTAATTACAGTATGGAGGAAATTCGTATAATATGTTTGCTTTGTCTACATAGAACGTTAATAGATTAGGAACTGTGAAATACGTAGGTTGCTCTGTGTACTTACATATAGTGTAGTAACTGTTTCCAGGAAATTCTGCCTTGTGAAAATGTCTTACAGAAGCTAATAATTTTCGGTTTAGCAACAAACACCATTACAGGCTGTTTTCCGGCATTTGGTTCAATCTGCTGTTTTTCATGTATAATTGTTTAAATTTTGAGGTCACATGAAACAGGATCACTTTTAATCAAGCATGGTGAAATAACTTTAGAAAGAAGTTCATGCTATCTATGATCTTTATGAACTTTGCCATCACAAATTTGCATTTACTGACTTTATTTTAACTGTTGACAATTCTGAAAATGCTTTTTTCCAGGTGAAAACTGGCTTGAATGTGTTTTGCATTTCAAAAATATAAGCAGCTGTGAGAGCAGAAAAGGCAACAAGAGCTCGGATATCATCCTTTGTGGGTGATACACATTACTTAGGCAGTGGAATAAGATCATAGATTTTTTGAAAAAGCTCATCTTTGGTATGAAAGTGGTTGATCAAGAAATGTCAGGGTACCACCTAGAGTGTATATAACATTTGTTGAAACACTGAGACACTGAGTGTTTCAGAAAGCTCATATACATTAATGTAATGTATATGACAGGTCACAAATTCGGTGTTTATTGCAGGACGAACGGCTTTTGGAGATCATGTCTGACCTTGCAAAAGAAACAGGGTAAGATTTTGCTGCAGTTGTACCTGATTTACCCGGAAAAAAATTGTCAAGTTATAAAGAACTTCTACAAATCCTGTTAAGCAGTTTTCGAGCCCTGGGTTATAAACTGAATTTTAAACTCCATTTCCTAAACAGTCATGTGGACTAAAAATCATAGTGCTATATGTGATGGACAAGGAGAAAATTTTCAACAAGATATGGAAGCCATGATGATTAGGTGTCCGGGCAGAGGTGACGCAAATATGATAGCTAACGACTGCTAGTCTCTACAAAGAGTTTGCTGTGATTCAAGTTTTTGACTCGAAGCAGCAAAGACAAAATTCATTCCTTCTTGAGTAGCTGAAAATCTAGTTTGATAAAAAATATCTATCTGGGCGATTAAACATTGTGTGTAATATATTTGTTGGACGATAAAAAACGGTATTTCGTTTGTGTTATTTTCTAATTTCAGTATTGCATTTAATTCCAAAATTTGAATTTTTTTTTTTTTTTTTTGTAAAAATTGATCCCTATTTAGTAAAAAAATTGACTAATTCCAAAAGGCAACAGAATAAAATGTTTCGAATATGTTCCCCTACGAAATAATAAGTCCAGCTGGCCAACCCTATTTCTTACGGACAAACAATGCAATTGTATTTATTTTGAGAGTAAGCTGTTGAAAGAAGAATTGACGTGATAAAAGAAAACTGTCTGAAGATTTGAAATCAGCATGCCACTTCATTTTGTTCATTTTGTCGTCTCACGCCAGGATCGACGTCTCAACTGAACACCTACATATCGGTAATACCATGCTCTTTTATGCTGATTTAAAATTTATTGTATTCGTAACTACGTGGTTGTACCTGTAGATCTTCTTCACTGTCACTGTCCACTCCTCACTGACCGAAAAACACATCTAGTACGATCGGGATGACATGGTGTGACTCTTCAGTATTCACACTAAACTATTCGGCAAATATTTTCACGTTAGACTTTTGGAATGTTTTCAGGGTATCTGTGAGGAGTTTACATTATCGTACCATATCAATTGAAGAGATTAACGCCTAACCTCATTTTCATTATCAGGCATTTTTCTGTCAATTTAACTTACTTTCATATGGTAGAGAAGAAAACAACATCACTCTGCTTTGTCAAAGTAACAAATACCCTCCAAGAGCAATCAAGAACAAGCTTTTGAAGCAAGCCTGTTAGATATCTGGAAGAGAATATACCTATTGATTGGTATAGCATAAGGATTAGAGACATTGTTTTAAGATCTTTGAAAATGCGAGGGAAAGCCTATTATAAATTGAATCTGAACTATTTGTAACGACGAAACCTGAGGCTCATTCTCAAAGACGTTCATGGAGTTTAGAAAAGTTTATTCCACAGATCTGAAAAAGCAAAATGAACATTGTACCTGATGATTTCGATTATTAAATGGGGTTAATAATGTTCTGTTTGCCTTCGCTAATTATGTTGAGCATCATCAATATTCTTGTGTGACTTACATTTGAGAGCTTCTCGCTGCTAATCCAATAATGTAAAGAAATCATTATTTCTTACTCCTTTTTTAGGTTTAGATATCTTCCAGGATTACTAATTGTGTTTCTTTCTTTCTTTGAAGCAGCTTACAAAGCATTTTCTACTCCTACGAAAAAGATTTCTATATTAAACTCCCTAAGAGCATCTTGACTATTGGAAGAAAATAGATGCCTGGAATTCTCATAATTCTAGTAAGCTTCCAATATTTTGGCTTCTAAAATGTTTCATGGCAAGAAGACTGTTCAAAATCATATGCACTTTTAGAAGAGTTATATGGAATTGATCAATTTCAAAGGATGCATTTTCTTTTTCAGTTTTGACTATGACAATGAAATATCGTTCATTCGTGTAGAAGAATGTGTATGGATCTAATGTTTACAGTACTGTATTGTTTCATGATAATTATTTTGATTTTGGCTCCGTGTAGTCTCTCATACGAATGACGTTTTTCCCGGTTACCAGGATTTCCACTGCTATCTTGTTTACATTAATATGTCAGTCGGATACTCCTTATTATACGAAGCAGGTAGTTCCAAAGGAAATGCGTTCTTATTATTGAAACAGTTTATCTAGTATTATCTTCTTTGGACAAATTATTTCCCGCAATTTATTGTGTAACGTCCTGGATGGCATAGTTTGTTCGACATTGAATTTGTTTAAATTTTCTAGTTTTACAGTATACGTCAGTTTACAAGTTTCTTTGTCAGATTTTGATGTATATATTTTTGACGATCTTCCTACACATTATGAGATGTGCTCTTATTTTGATAACGTTCAAACAAAATATTTTTCATACCCCGCAAGTAGGCTAGGGAGGTTGTTCATAGCCCACACGAGTTAGGGAGGTTGTTCACAAAATCAACATGTAAGTTTTGTGCCCAAGAATATATTTTTTGATGAGTTTACTCGTATTTACATTAATTTCCAGGATGTGTCATCATTTTTGTTGATGTGAGCTTTAAATCCTTCTCAATGAAAAAATCGTAAAGACTTTAGCCTCCCACATATATAGCAATTGGTGCTTCGGATCGAGATATTAACCTTTAAGTCTTTCTTTCCCCCAACTCTTTGTAGACAACAGTCCTGGTGGAGAATTCTGATCGCTTGGAGTTACTAAAACCTGTTTATTTTTTTACAATGCCCATCACAAACCGAGAGTTGTGTTAACTCTGGCGATATGCCCATGTTGTGCCACAAAATAACGGTCACCCTAAGTCCTGAATCCTCCACGAATATCATTAATGGTGACTCTTTTATAATTCATCTCCAAATACTATGGAATAAGCACGTGAGCAGCAATTTGATATATACTTTTGCGTGGGGCATCTGATGTAAAGATGGTATAGGAGTGTTTAAACAGATGCCGTTTACGAATAGAGACGGTTGCAATCAAAATATCTACAAGAATTGTCTCCACCTTTTCTTGTAAAATCGCCACTGAACTTCCTAAAATTCAGTTAAATTACTTCCCATCACTCCTACGCCTCTCTGATAGATTATGGAACATTGGGACGTGTCTTGTGAAAATAATGCTGCCAAAATATTTATTTCAGGGAAATATTCACCAACACATTTCTGTTTTGTTCCGCCATAGCTACGTCACATTAGACTCTATATAAAATTCTATGATGCGATATGTTTTTTTCATGCGATATGTATCTATTTTTATATAATAAAAAAAAAAGTTATTTTCAATAACAGCGTTTGGTACGTGCTGTTACCGTATTCCATGCATCTAATAATTATATATCTATTATTCAATTTCTACAAGTGTTGTAAATAGCGAAGCAGCATGGAATGCAACATGGAATGCAACGATCCTTAGCAACATGAAATGCAGTAATTGCTTCAACTCTCTAAGTCCTAAAGTTGAAATCTGATAACTTAACACTATCTTCGCCATGGAACAGGGAGTTAAATACAAATATTTAAGTTGCATTTATTTTAATTCAGTAAGTTTAACGGAAATAGACACATGTCTGATATTATGTACTAATTTGCCTGTATTTCAATAAATTATATTATTTGGAGTAGGACTCCCAAATAAGAAGACAGACGGATGAACTATAATGTGGATTTGATTTGATCTCTTTAAATTCTCATTTGAAATATCGTCGCGTTTATATTTACCGTCTCACGGAAATAGACATTGCATCTTAAAATCTGTGATGTGGTGCATAAAGCTCTAGTCATAATGATTCGGTGTATGTACTTTAATCCCAAGATGATTCACTTATTCCTGATGTCACAAACCAATATAAAGTATTTCTAGCAATTTCAAGCTGAGAATATCCGGATGTTGATATATATGACGGTTGTAGTCATTCATCGCGATTGCATAATTGAATAAATGCTGTAATTCTATTGACTGAAGTGCTTAACCATGATTTTCAGACATTGACTTATGATCTTCTGTTCACGGAGGTGCGATGGAGTTTGGGGCTAGATCAATAAATGGGGTATACATAATTTGGGGAAGGGTCTGGGGGCTAAAGTGTTTGTGTTTACGTGTGTTTCGGTGTGTATGGATGTCTATGTTCGTGTGTGAAATAATGAACATTGGGAGGAGTGAAGTGGTCAATTCTGGGGTAGATATGAAGGTTTTTCGGTTGTTTCGGAAAATGCATGGTGGAATGCAAAATGTTGGAGGGAAAACTTCGAAGTCACTGACGTTCGTCTT
This sequence comes from Octopus bimaculoides, assembly GCF_001194135.2. Lineage (NCBI taxonomy): Eukaryota > Metazoa > Mollusca > Cephalopoda > Octopoda > Octopodidae > Octopus > Octopus bimaculoides. The sequence continues at coordinate 1,641,598 of NC_068992.1, forward strand.
GTATTTCTGTCTAACGAAATGTTTGAAAATGTAGAGACTATACTACACTTCTTCCAATTCACTTGCGTTAATATTTCTTATCACAAGATCATAGTTTTCGGTGTTATTGATGTGTCTTATAA
>NC_068992.1:1641926-1645704 GCF_001194135.2 Octopus bimaculoides
ATATATGTATATACATGTGTACATATGTATATAATATATACCTATGTATATAAATATATATATTTATGTATATACATGTATGCATTTGTATATATATATATGCATATATATATGAATATATATATGTATATTCATATGTGTATATATATATGTATATATATATCTATATATATATATGCATATATATGCATATATAGGTAGATAGATACATAGACAGATAGATAGATAGATAGATAGATAGATAGATAGATAGATAGATAGATAAATAGATAGATAGATAGATAGATAGATAGATAGATGGATGGATGTATACATGCATGTATGTATGTATGTATATATGTATGTATGTATGTATGTATGTATGTAAATGTATTTGTTTTCATACTTTCCAGTACAGATGAAAAAAACCAAAATTAATGTTCGAGAGTGAACGTTGAGTGAACGCCAAGTTCTGAAGAGTTCTAAGAACAATGATTTTGTAAGATATCAAACGCATGTTTCTCTCTGTACTTAGCTATAGAGCATGTCGAAATGGGAAAGATTAATTTCCACTCGAACAATAGGCAATATCCTGCTATCAGACTCTAAGATAATTGTTGTACGTTCTATCGTAGAAGAGAAGAAATTTTGTGAATTGCTTACGTCGACCTTGGATCTCACCCAAAATATTCATTTGCAATTTAATTCAAACTGATTATTACAAAACCTGCAGAGTACTTTTGCGTCAGTATACATATCATATTTGTATTCGCTTATAACTTCACCCTTTCTGCAATCCTTTATAAAATGTACGAAATGGCTTTCTCTTTTCGATTCACAAATTTGCGCAAAGGTGGTTTGTGATTGTGAATTACAGAAAGCGTATAGAGATATCAGTGGAGGCAGGAACCAAAAGATTTGAGTAGCATCTATGTAAGTGCGCAATTAATCCGAATAATATATACGTGAGCAATGAAAATTCTTCGAACATCTTTTGGAGGACGTGGATTAAGTAAAATTTGACACCCCACATATACCCCACATATGCCCCAGGGATGAAATCTGTCTAACTGGAATTGTCATTGCGCAACATCACAAATTGCTTTGAAGAAGGAAATATGAATACTGTTAATCCACATCCAAATATAGGAATACCACCATACAACCATTTATATTCTGGACTGCTTAAATTATGCTGCTCTCTATGTATTTTTCATACAGAAATTTAGTACCACATATAGGTTAATATGCATGGCACTTGTGAGGGTTAGTAAAGTAGCACATTCGTTACAGTAACACCTACATTACCTAGTGCCATTCCTTGATATTCGGAGTTCAAAGAACTACAAAGTTAAAATATTCCTTTTTCCTTCCGCTGTCCTGAAAAATCAAGGTGGCATGTACGACGGTCGATTGAATTGAATTTCCCCCTCCATTACAAATCTGTAATCTTGAATCAATATAAAATCAATATACTGTATTAGTCTCATGCAACTTCACAGGACCCACAAAGATAATGTTAACATTCGTTTCTTTATTATATTTTCTGGGTTCCAGCTGAAGATTACAATGATTAAAACGACATAAACAAGTGTATGAAAGAGACCGTCTGCTATTTAGTTCGCAGTTCTCGCCTTTAAATATATATAAGCATATATTAGTCGACATTAACAGCTTCTAGCATAATCGTAAAGTGTATATTATTCTTTTGTGCTTAAAAGTAATATACATATACACCAACTAATATAGGTATATGGGTACGTGTTGGTGTGTGTGTACATGTTTATATACGTGGATTTATATCTCTAGCAGTGTGTGCATGTGTGTATGGAAGTGTGTGTATGTGTGTAAAGATGCGAGTATACAATTTTCCGTTTATACAAAGCTAATCAATTGTATGTATCCATAAATAAATGTTAGTATTAATGCTCAAATATTAAAAATCATTCATGTATGAAGGTTTCTCTTAATATATCTCCATTTATGTATACAAGCACATACACAAAGGCAAAGGAATAATAAACATACACAAACACACATGTATGTTTGTACGCATATATATGTGTGTGTGTATGTAATTTTGTGTGTGCGTGCGTGTGTGTGTATATGCATGCTTATATAGGCCTCAATGTGTGTATATGTGTGCGCAGATGTCTTTACGATCGTTTGATCAACATTATCAGTTATATATATATATATATATATATATATATATATATATACATATATACATTTACATTTATAACAATATCTAAAGTTATATATACGTTTATACATTAAGTTATCTCTGAATGAGTTTGGGTAAAGGTGTGTATATTCATTTAGAATCTTCGTAATAGGACTATATATAGTTATGATAAAATCTACATTAATATACATACATAGATACACGCATGCACATATATGCACATGTATACACATACGCACGTACTCATATATACAAAATATTAACACAAATATCAAGACACACACACACACACACACACACACATATATGCACACATACACAAATATATCCAGAAAAGTATGTGTACGCCTCTGTGTGTGTGTGTGTGTGTGTGTGTGTGTGTGTGTGAGTGTGTGCGCCCGTGTGTGTGTGTGTCTAATCATCTAATATCCGTATGTAAACAAATATGAATCGATTGAAAAATTGGATATATCCCAATGGGAATGTGAAGTTACATACACACATACGTAGTTATATGCATACATACATATACACACACATACACACACACATACATACATATATATAAATATATATATGTGTGTGTGTGTGTGTGTGTGTGTGTCTACGCATACGTACGTATATCATTGTATGTATTTGGGGATGTATCTATATTTTAGGATTTGTTTTGCTACACGCATGATATTAAACATTAATATTTACCATAGCTATTTATTATTGTCCATGATATTTGTGTTGTTTTATGCTGTAGAAAGTCTTGTCTCTCTGAATAAACCATCCCTTTTTACAGGAAGTTATTATATTACTATAGTTCTGTGTTACCTTTGTTTCACACATTCTACTTTGACCTTTCTATAATAATTTCTGGAAAATTGAGATAATTTAAAGGAATATGAATATGATCGATTTATTGAACATAGTAAGCGGCCGTCTGTGTGAAGAGGTCAAATATAATCGAATAACTTATAGATATTATTTAGATATATAACAACGTTGCTTACAGTAAAAAAATCAGGTTATATCAGTCTGTTAGAAAATATAAACCACGCATAATGAAACGCACACTCAAGCAGACATATAAATATGAACGAAGATCTATCTATCTATCTATCTATCTATCAACACAGACACACACACACACACACACACACACACACACACACACACATATATATATATATATATGTATATATATGCATGTATATTTAAATCTATGCATAAGTATGACAGTCCTTGTTCTTAAGATGAAGGAGAAGCAACGCATATATCCACATACGTGCGCACGCAATCATGGATACACACATGTAAAACGCAGACATTTGCGTATGTTAAACATCTTTATATGATCTTTTCCGCTAAAGGTACTGCTTACTAAATGTATGCTTGTGCATACATACATTTGTGTGTGTCCGAAAGTGTGCATACGGAGAGAGAGAGGGAGAGAGAGAGAGAGAGAGAGAGAGAGAGAGAGAGAGAGAGATATCTTTAAATGCAGTTATATATTTAACTTTATATGTTAATATGTATTTAATGGAATTTACATAAATATAAATTCACGCACATACATAAATGCATATAAACAGACCCGTATATATATATATATATATATAT
>NC_068992.1:1645948-1651342 GCF_001194135.2 Octopus bimaculoides
TATATATATATATATATATATATATATATATATATATTATGCATATAAATGTTTGTATCAGTATACGTGTAGATGTCTATGCGTACTAGTTTGTGATGTACATATCCATAATATTGATTTATTTTGATGAGGCAGAATGCCAATATTCAAAGACGAGAAGGAAAGCCAGCTAAACCAACACAATAACACTGGTCTTACTTGATTTATTGATCAAGGAATGTTGAGCAGTAAATTCCATCACCGTGAATGATCCATGTGGAACCACATGGATTTAAACACAATGTGTTTTATAGCACGCTATGCACGGCAATCTTCATCGATGACCTTGAATATTCATATTTCAATCCGCAGGCAAATGCCAGTAATCTTCTCCTTTTTTGCAGTTTTAGATTATCTTATTTTGCGTATTACGAAGAGATAATAACTTATAGAGATTCCAAAGCATTCACCATTTTAAAACTGTTTTATAATTTATTGTATAACAAACATCGTATACATCCTGTATTAAGTCGACGCTTTTACAGTCTCCAAACTTTTCCCCATATCGTATTGTTTTGTGTGAAATATGCATCACCCCATCATGTAATGAGATGAATAAGTATCCGTGTATCATAGATGAATAATTGCATCTCATACTTTTTTTATTCTACCATATTACATCAAATAAGCGTAATGCGTAACAGTTTTTTCTTGTTATTTATTTATTCATTTATTTAAAATCTTGTTCATCATATACACATTGCGAATGGAATGTATATTAACATAATCGATTTTCCAATTCTGTAATTCTGAAGAGCTTGTCCACATAAAAAGCATTTAGGAAACTAGTTTCATATTTTCCATTTCCTCACTACCTATGAACGATTATATTTTTGTTCAGAGGGATTTCATGGATCCTACATATTTAGCTGCTTTCACGAAAAGAATATTATAATTCTAACTTGATTCAAATAATGCTTCCATTAATCCCACGTAGAGCAGAGTTATTCGAGAGACTGGGTACAGATAATCTCCAAGCAAATTAAGTCTGTTGTTTGAATGAAATGTCTTTCGCTGATATCTGGGATATTCAGAGCTTTTATTGTTGAAAGAAACAGTAGATTGCTTATATTTCTTCGAAGTTTTGTAATGAACTATGCAAGAATACAAGGCAATCAACCATGTTGTCCAAACCCCTGAATTTCTCTACTTTATTAAAACTAAGAAACTTCAGCTGTATACCAACACCAAAACACGCAATGTATCGTCAACTAGATACTAATTTGAAATATTCTCTACATTTTTAGCTTAATGCGTTAACATGAATTTTCCTTGGAAAAAAAATTCAGTGAAAAGAGTATTTGATCTCAGTGAACTTATATTTTTATTAAGTTACACGAACATATAAGTGAAATTGAAAAGTTCACTGTGAACACTTCTAATGAATTTACCGTTGCGTATTCATTTGTATAGTTGTTGTTTCTAAACGAAAATATATCCGGTTTTGCACCACAAGCTATAAAATAATATTTATAAACAAAAATTGTTTTAAGTCATGTACGAACATGTACACACACACACAGAGACATCAGTAACATTAACTCAGTCAACCGAATGATAACAAGTTAGTTCACCTAAGTATATTCAATTGGTCTGTTCGTTGTTTCTGTGTTTATACGTCTACATATAATATATTCAAATGTGTGTGTGCGCGCGTGTGGAGGTGGGGGGTAGGGATGGCGGTAAACATTTTTACAATAAAGTTTTCAGCGACAATCATTCTTCTCTTTGATTTGTAAAGTTTTAGTGATATATGTCGAATAATATTATCGATTTATATCAGTGTGTGCGTGTGTATGAGTATGAGTGAGTTAGTGGTTCTGTGTGTGTGTGTGTGTGTGTGTGTGAGTATGAATGTATATGTATATATATATATTTAAACACAAAAGAAGTGAACCTTAACAGGTCGCCTTACATACTATACGGAACAGTCAAAAAGGCCAGACCACAGTTATATATGCATATATATGACTTCCTTCTAGTATGTAAGGCGACCTGTTTAAATGTGTTTAATTGTACACTAATTTTTATATTAAAAAAGTACGTCTATTGACTTTGTATACATACTAGGACACTGGTATAAAAAATTTCTATAATTTAAATTTTCTAAATATATATATATATATAACTCCTTGACCTAACAGACTCATTATCGTCCTTAAACTCTTCTCACAAGGTTTAATGCAATAGTGCGATGTTTACTTAGATGTCAACTGGAGATGAACAGAAAATATGCTTCACGTTACGGAATTGCAATTTACAGCACGTTTTTCAAGAAGGCATTGTTTCAGTAAAGCGCTGATTGCCCATTGCTGTCCCTCTGTTTGTATATTTTTCACTCTCTCTCTATCTCTCTCTCTCTCTCTGTCTCTCTCTCTCTCTCTCCCTTTCTCTTTTTATACATATATATATACTAATATATTGTGTGAGCGTGTGAATGCGTCTAGATATGCATGCATCAATATTTGCTTGTATGTGCTGGACGTATGTTTGTATATAGGTAGGTGTGTATAAAGCGGTGTTTACGTGTGCTTAAATATTTCTCAAATTAAGTAGCATATTTATGGTTCCGTAATTTATCTGGGGGACACCTCATTACCATTATTGTATACATTTTTTGAAACCGGAAATAGTATCTTTAATGCCTAACAGATCACATATTTTCATTCTACATTGCAATTTCAAGACAAGGAAGGTAAAAATAAAATAGACGCGAATGACGATTACATTTTGTTCTGTAACAGATATACTTCGCATGGGATTTTAAATAAATGTGTGCATAGCATATTCACCGCCGTATAAATGCAAAGTATTGGTTTTTAAATTTTGAAACAAGGCCACCAATTTCGTGGAAGGGCCTGCCTTGATTAAATTGACCCAATTCTTCACTTTTGCTTATTTTATCAATACCGCAAGGATGAATGTCGTCGCCTAAGGCGTTTGAACCCCAGAAAACATAAAGAATCACGAAATACAGCTAAGCTTTCTGCCCTACGTGATAATGATCTTGCCAGATCGCCGTAATTGTATACGACAAAATATTAAAACTATTATATGTATGGTGAAATTAGAATTCTCTTCTGTACATAATGTTTCTCTCTCTACACAGCAATATTCGTTTCAAATTTTGACTCAAGGCTAGAAGTTTCGGAGGAAGAGATAAGTCGATTTCATCGACCCCAATATTCTACTGGTACTTATTTTATCGACCCCAAAACAATAAAAGCAAACTCGATCCAGGCGCCAGAACTCAAATTCAGGAGAAATGCCGCCAAGTATTTTTTGGCGACGCGATAATAACTCTGCCTGCATGCCACCTGTTCTCTCTCGTAACGTTCAGGTTCTTTCTTGTCAGTTGTTCTCGCTTCTCCACTTACCTTCAATTTAGGTGTGTATGGATTTATACAGTTCTATATTTAAGAGATGAGGAATTATGGACATTATTTATATTTGACGGATATTTGTCTCCATCTTGTTTGTTGTTAACACAACGTTTGAAAAAATTATGTAAATAATATAAATGATGTGTATGGATTTCTTTTGAACTCCACTTCATTTACTAAGTCTGAAGTGTAAAATAAAATTCCATTTGAAAAGAAAGAAATATCTTAAACTTTTTAATGTAAAAAACTTGGTACTACATAGTATTTCTGTAACTGAACGATTTTCTTACAAAAGTAGGCAACATCATTGCAATGAGCGTTAACGCTGGCACTTCCAATCTGTAGGATGCAAAGTACCTGTTCCTTTAGCAAGGTGCGTTTGCTTGATGCGAATTCGTGTCTTGGAACAACTTTTGTTGTGTCTGATGAGGGTCCTTGTACGAATAATAATAGCAAATGCATGGGTTCAATACCATTTCACTTAGCCAATTGACTAACAATAATTAATTTCTACTGCAATAGTGCGTGTGTTATTATTATTGGCGTAATGAGCTTCGTAATAGACAAGACATGCAATTGTACTTATACGAAATTCTAAATAATGGCTATTTTTAATTGATGGATAAATTTCCTCGAATATAGGCGTCTGTGTCTACATTCTTTTTAAAAATACTAGCTCAGCTGTGCAAATCAGAATACAATACAGTATTTAATTCGGTGGATTTACAATTTCAGTTATTGGACCACAATCAGTCATATTGAATGGAAATGGTTGACAAATACATTTATTATTTTTTTAGGGAAGCAGTCAAATACGAGAATACTAGTGATTTTCGGCGTTTTGACTTAGCAAAGGAAGAATGCAACATGTTCACAAGGAGAACTAAGTAATATTACGGTAAGGAACTGAATTATAACGTTTCGTGTAGAATATTTTGTAGGAAAAGAATCTCAGCTGGAAGTAATAGATTTTCTTCCTCGAGGCTATATAATTTATACTCTTTTGTAAGCTGAATTATTTTCTTAAAATGGCTTCAGGTCATACATTAAGAACAGGTTATAATTGCTTCAATTTAACCATTACACACGACTAGTATTAATTATATAAAACTTGTTTGATATCCGAAGCCAAAATCAGAGTGATTTGAAACTTTGTGACGAATGAAAAATTCGGTTTCTCAGAGGTTTCTGTCTTTCTCGCTCACACTCATAACAACAGAGGCATTGCATTGGAGTACCAGAGTACTTGATGTTTTCGCTCGCACCTAGTTACAGCTTTCTAGGTTTAGAAAACAAAAGGGACTCAATGTCATAAAGGACATAATTTTGTTTCGACTGAAAATAGAAACGTAATTAGGAATACTTCAATCTTCGAGTTTAAGCGTCTCTCTTTCTAAACTTCCCTTTCTAAACTATCAAATTATTGGAATAACAAAAACATTCCGGGTTTCCTGGCAACGCAACAATGTACAAGAAGCTGAATCCCCAGTTAGAGTTTTACTTTCTGAGGTGTAGAACAATGTCATTGCTTACATTAACAAACATATGCGTTTTACCTCTTGCGATTAACGTAGTGGAATTGATAGAAACATCGCTTTTATTATCGACATTCAACCATAGAAATATTGGCTCCAAAGTTCTCTCATGTGCAACTAATATTTGTCACTATGACATGTACAACTCTTACCAGTTGGCAAACATTACTACACTGCATTCGTATTACTAGTAATACAACAATAACGATATATATGGAAGTGGTTAAACAACCCACCAGTCTTTCTGTTACTCTCGACATCTGCCGTTTACAGAGGCTCTCTTCCCTTCTCTTTCTCACCCCCCTCTCTTTCTTTCTCTCTTTCACTGTATTTATCTATCTATCTATCTATCTATCTATCTATCTATCTACCTATCTATCTATCTGTCTATCTGCCTATCTAACTATTTATCTCCCTCTCTCTCACTATATATATAT
>NC_068992.1:1652024-1652761 GCF_001194135.2 Octopus bimaculoides
ATATATATATATATATATATATATAAGTATATATATGTGTATGAATATACGTATATGAATACACACACACATACACAGACACATAAAATCATGTATGGTTCAATCTTAGTGTTATATATGCTTTATTTTTCACGTCAGTAAAGGTCATTAAAATATTAGTGCTATTCAAAATGATGGCATGCTTGTAGGAGACCAGATACATACGCAATAATTTGCCATCAGGACTAACGATTCGAATTCTTTAATTCTTAGATGTGAGGCGGTAAAATATCGATCAATAGCGTTTGTAAAAAAATATAAACGAACTTAAAATTAAATGTATATTAAATAAGAGTATTAAAAAAATCTATAAAAAGCAAAACCCAAAGCACCAATATCACAGAATTTTTTTTTCTTCATTAATGGTAATTTTATCTATTTTATATTTTGTTCATTCTCTGTGATCAAGAAGGATATATTTCATCATAATGTTGTTACTGCTTGTCACTGTCTCAGTCGCAGTCGATATGTTTTGTCTTTGTTAACTCAACATAAGCGTTGATTTGTATAGATTTCAGCAAAAAACACGAACTATATATTGCATTCATTCAAATTTGCTACTCATCACCAATATATTGATTCATATTTGTATATCTTTATAATGTTTATATTAATTTACACTTAGATATTTTGTTTCAAAATACATATGTATGCATGTATGACTGTATGTATATATATATATATATATATATATATAT
>NC_068992.1:1653253-1671637 GCF_001194135.2 Octopus bimaculoides
ATATATATATATATATATATACACAAAGATATGTATGCGTACACATATGTATTTCTTCATATATTATAAATGTATTTATATTTTATATATATATAACAGATTTTGAAATGCGCTTTGGTGTTTCTTCTTTTAAGATTTATTTACAGGTATTTTAGCCTGTTTCGCAACCAAAATATTTTCATATATTGTGGGAGACGGAGAATCTATTGCCTGACTACGGTGAGAAAATTTGGTACATTTATAAGGGGTTATGCCTTCAGTTGAAATGGTGTGTAGTTAGTTGTTTCATGCGCTAGGTAATGTATTCGACAATGATTTTCACTTATACCTTTAAATATCACGAATCTACCAAAGATTTTATGGAACAAACAGGAACTCGTCCTACGAAAGGAGTAAGTTTCTCTGGGATTTTTTAAATACCAAATATATGGTCCTGAATGCCAGACAGTTTCCGGTAAATAAAAGTTTGGATTCGCGAAGAAGAAACCACTCGGTTCAGAGTCTTCTGACAAATTATTCGACAGAATAAGGTACAACAGCATAGCAAACAGAGATTGTACTCTATTGCGGTTTACATTCCTGCATATTTTTAAACTGATAGTATATGAGAGAATCTTACATCTATTAATTCAGTGTTGGATCAACCAGAAACAATGTATTACATAATAAATGCCTTCTTATTAGAACGGAAATGTTTCGATCTTGTTAAAGATCATTAGTGTATTATTTCTGAATGTATTTGCTGTAGATTTATCAAATATTTATATAGAAGGGGAGACAGGAACGAAGTAACTGCGCTCGTCATATATATATATATATATATATATAATGGATAGACGACAAAATGTTTCCAAAGCTTGGATTAAATAATTTTATTGGAATTACTTTCGTTACCTGATTATTTTTTTCGTTTATATTTTCGCGATATCCAAACTGGCTTCTTAACTTCAAAGTGCAATGATTATATCAATTAATTGAAATATTTCAGATCACTCTTAGCTCTTTTCCTATATATGTCTAAACTTAAAGAACATAAATTAGAGCAAGTGTTTTTTTTTTTAATACGCTGCTTTCTGAGTAATCATATTTGCACATATATTTATTTTAAGAGAACTACATAAATGAATTTGATTTTTTCTGACTTTTATTATAGGTGAACTTTTTCAGTGTTCAGAGTTTCTTCATAATTCCAATATTCTATCTTTAAAAATGTTATTTTTACTTTGTACTTGGTATACACTTGAAGTTCCAAACTAATTTATAACATATAAAACAGAGCCATTTCTGGGAGAAATGTGTATTATTGAGGAAGAATTGTGCAGTGGAAGTATTTCTTCTGCAATTTGTTGATCTAATGGAAATATTTCTTGTTTCACTCGACAATAGAATATGCAACGTAGATATAGCCGGAGAAGTAACAGACTCATTAGTTCAAAAGAACCATTCCTGAAAGACATGTTTATGCTCACATAAAATCACAGTACCAGTGGAAACTTCAGGGCGCATGAACGAAAGAGAAATATTATTTCAGATGTGTTGAGGGAAATTAATGGAATGAAAAGCACTTGGCACATTTAGTCATGAAGATGATGAAGAAGGGCTGCAATTGGCTGAAGATATTTAAGAAAAGTTTGGATTGGTGGTCAATCAACCACATTGTAAGATGCTTACATTACCTGGCTGGCACTGGGACATGCTGGATTATGGTGCATTTATATTCGGAGCAATGTTATTTTCCAAAGCAAGAATTGGACGTTAAGAAAAACTCCATTCACGGTGTCTGTAGTTATGTGGATGATTAGAATAAACTTTCATATCTTTCTAATACTGGAATGAATTTTTCCGCAAGGTTTTTTGTCTTTGGTCTTAAGACACTCGATCTTACACCGTCACCGACGACTGCCAAGACTTTATAGAAACGAAATTGGAGAACGTTCAGAAGGAACGAATGCAACAACCGACAAAACTGTCGACATAAACTCAACTTAAGCTACCAAAATCCTCTCTAACCTGATAAAGTCTTCATTTTTTTATCTATGCGGAAACTGGCACACGAAGTTCTCGGTTATCACACAGTACCAACCCCTGTCACTACCCCAGTGTAGAACCTATCCTTGTCGCTGCCAATAAGCCACAAATCTCTTTCCAGCACTACTCCAGGCTCAAGCATTTTGCTCAAATAAAAAAAAACATCAGTCTATGCTCCCATTCAAATATTTGCAAGATTGAAATTTTTCAAGATAAGGTAACCAACCAACTACCCACATCACGTTTTCTCTTCATTCTTACTGAGACTCACATTAAAAACTCTCACTTGGAAAGATGAAGTAAAAGTGAGGAATTATATCACCATTGATGCAGACTACACCTGTAGAAATAGGGAAGGATATGTTGTTTTCCTACACGACTCATTTGGAGTAGATGCAAATCTTTCATTCTCCAATGTTTATTGTGAATCTGTGTTTTGTGTATAACAAAACTAATGATTTAGCAATAAGTGTGCTCAGTAGGCAAACTCAAGTACCACAAATGTATTTCACAGAATCTTTCATGAAAATTAACGACAATGCTAATCTGAAAAATATTTTCATGATGGGTGACTAAACCTAATTACAACTCATATCGTCAAATTGTTCGGCAGAGCAGTGACATGCCTAGGAACTCTCTGCAAAGTAACATCCTACTTATTCTCATCCAGCAAATGGCAGAGAGTGCTTCTGCATCACTTTGATGACATCCTATTGGCCCTGGGGTATGGTGGTTCCAATCCAGGTGTCACTATCGTGACTTCCGCAAGGCCATCGATAAGGTTGCACACAGCATCCGTTCACGAGAATGGAGGAGTCGGAGGGAAACAAGGAGAAATCAATTTTTTTTCTGGTGAACAGAATCCAGTAAGTAGTGTTCGATGATGGTCGATCAAGTTCAGCTAGATTCATCAGTGGAGTCCCACAAAGCACTGTATTGGGACTATTCCTTTTATTTTTATATTTATGACATCAAACAGAGCAGCATTAGAATCTTTACGGGTGACTATGCTTCTGATATTGTCAGGAGGCCGGACTAATCTTCAATCGGATCTGCTCGATGTTATCCAATGGACGGGAAAGCGCAAGCATTTGTAGCGAAACGAAAATATATTTGAATTAATCCATTTCGGTAAAGATGCTACTCATAAGCTACCATACACTTATCCCTCGGACGAAAACCTTGGCCAATGATGGCCCAAATTTAATTTAGTATCTAATTATGCATACATAGATACACACAAATACACACACAAATACACACACAAACACGTGCGCGAGAACACACACACACATAGTGGAAAGTATGTGTACAAATACATGTATGACTATGCTGCTATGTTTAGTAACATTTATCAAACTAGAATTACCAACCAACGCTTCTACACCTATGTATATATATATGCGACTAAACGAGAGAAATCTGAGCTGATGCATTTCGGATAATAGACATGCTCAAACAACAATATTCTTTTCCTTCGGGTGATCCACTTACAGCATTTACTACAAGAATTAAGGGCATCACTGATCTCGATTATAGGGACTACCTTAAAACATTGAAACTTTATTCTCTCCATCGCTGCCGTCAACAATACATCATTTGCACGATGTGGAGAATATACCACTAGCATTGCTCAACCGACTTCAATATTTGTTTCAGAATTCATCCAAGGCTAGGACCACGGGCCATACGATCCCAACCTAATTCAAGATCACAACATATAAATACTGTAACACAATTTCTTTTCCTCAAGAGGCCCTGACCTATTTATCATTGCCCCGAAGAAAATCAAACAGGAAAAGCATCCCATCACCGTTAAACGGAATCTGGACATATTTCTTCACGGATACCAGATAAGCCACATATACTAGCGATACAACTCATTCAACAAGAATTCCCTACTCCAATGGGCCATGATACCATAAAAATTCACTTCGAAAGGATTTAGCAAATCCTATCAGGGGGTGCTATCCAGGTATATCGGTCCATGGCCTGCACCGATTTTGGTTGAAGACTACCTAAGTTACCAAGGTATATTAAGTCATATATATAAATATAAACATATATTGTATATGTATATGGACATACATACAGACAGGCTGACAGAAAGACAGATAGGAAGGTAGATAGATAGACAGACAGACAGACATACAGATAGATAGATAGATAGATAGATAGATAGATAGATAGACAGACAGACAGACAGACAGACAGACAGACATACAGACAGACAGACATACATACAGATAGATAGATAGATAGATAGATAGACAGACAGATAGATAGATAGATAGATAGATAGATAGATAGATAGATAGATAGACAGACAGACAGACAGACACACAGACAGATAGATAGATAGATAGATAGATAGATAGATAGATAGATAGATAGATAGATAGATAGATAGATATGAGAACGATTCCTAATATTTCATATTTTCAAGTAATCAAAATTCGTTTAGTTATTTAATTCTTACAGCTTAATTGATTTACACGTCTAAACATATTGACAGGTGAGTAACTTTCTCATTGCTGATAGTAGTCCTGATTATATCTTGAAATAAAAGAAGTAAACGAAAATTGAGCATATAAGTCTTGTAGAGACGTCGGTATCCGGTATCTGTATTTTCACAACTATTTGCAATCATTGTTTGATGCGGATTTGTTATATCTGTCAAGAATGAAATACATTCAATGGAATAAATATGATTATATAATTGTTTTGCATTTAGGCAGGAAGAATTTTGAGCGAAGAATGCTAGAGTATACCTCTACTGGACTGATGAATGGCAAAGGTGACTTCGCCGGGATTTCAACACAACACTCAAATAACCGGAACATATACTTACATAATATCATTCCAACTAATGTCGGTACAGTTCACTCAATCTGATTTTTTGTTGTTGTTAGGTCATCAATGTTAAACCACTATATTGCATTTAAATCTACAATCCTATTGGGTAATACAGAGGTGTAGAATATAAATAATCTAGAAATGTATTTGAAAGCGAAGTGCATTGACATAGCGAAGTGCAGAATAAACAAATAAGCAATCGGATTCGCTAGCCACACATGATATTCCATGAATTTCATATAGAGGAATACAGTATTGATTCGTTCAGTAACTGATGTTCAAGCATTTAAGCAGTAACTCAATTGCTACTCAAAGACGAAACAACGATTACTTGATAAATATTCATAAAATTCCGGGATTATGTAATATTAATATTATTAGTACATCTGATAGCATCAATGTTTGAGCTAAATTTTGATAAACATTCACCTTTAGTATTGCAATTGGAATTCTTACAACGTCTCATTCCTTCTGTTTGTATTTTTTACAGTATGTATGTATGCATGCATGTATACACACACACACACACACACACACACACACACACACACACACACATATATATATATATATATATATATATATATATATATATATATATATGTACACACACACATACACACACACATACACACACATACACAAACATACACACACACGCATATATATATATATATATACAGAGAGAGAGAGAGAGAGAGAGAGAGAGAGAGACATACAGACAGACAGACAGATAGACAGAGACAGACAGACAGAGAGAGACACTAGCAATGCGTCCCGGCATTGCCCGGGCCGTTATGAACTACAGCTCCATTGTATGTATTATTTGTTCGTTTTTTATGGACAGAATAAGCACAGGTGATATGTATTGAACTGGATTACTGGCTTGATGGAAGTTATTGTTTGTTTAAAAATGATTAGTTGGGTAGAATTTGCATGTGTTTGCATGAAAGAGCTTTCCGCTCTTATCACAAACACGAATTACAGAATACAAAAATATCGTTTCAATTGAATTTGAGATGAAATTGTACGCGTGCACACAGCAAGAAGTAACATAATTCGTACTGAAGTTTTAGCTAGAGAGTGTGTTTGTGCGTGGGGTGTGTATGTGTATGTGTCTGTGCCTCCGTGGGTGGGTGCGGGCGGGCGTGTCAAGGGATGATATTTTAGTGCGTTTTTTTTTTTGTTTGGAGCCGCAACATTGTCAGCTCGATCATATGGTCGATCATATGTGATCATATGATTCTTCCTTTATTTCCGTGAAAGTTTGTCATTACTTTATGCCTTGAAGAGATTAGAAGTTGAAAGTTACTTTTGCGACACGTTTGATTGTTTGGTCAATGTTGGACTGTGTCAGTTTGAAGAGATTTTGGTCTGGCGTTCCTAATTGTGTATCTGGTGTTGAAGAAGCGAAAATTATACCAAAACTCATGATGTAACGGTCTCATGATGCCGTTGCTGACGGACAATCTTTTGTTGCTATAACGTGCTGTATAGATCTTAACATCTCTATGAGATAATTTCTCAGAGCGGCAACTGCATGTTACGACATTAAAAACAAGACTTCGGAGTTAACCTCGATGTGCAGATTAATGTTGGTTACAAAGGCGGCTTCCGTCGGTAAAAGCTTATATATAGAGATATATCTGTATACAACGGACATCGGACAACATCTGCTTGTCATTTCTACTAAGAAAGCTTTCATCAGTCAAATTCGCACGCAGTAGGGTTCAATCAGAAATCAATCTCCTGACCATACAGCCACATATGTGTGAGTGTTTGTGTATATGCATGTATACACATCCCTCCACAAGTATGTATAAAGAAGGAGAAAGAGAAAGAAAGATGCATATGTGTACTTCCTTATCAGGTATAACTTCATATATCTCTATATTATGTTCAAAAACCATACATTTATGTATATATATATATATATATATATATATATATATATATATATATATATGTGTGTGTGTGTGTGTGTGTGTGTGTGTATTTATATACATATATATATATGTGTGTGATTGTATGTGTACGTATCTCTCTCTCTCTCTCTCTCTCTCTCTCTCTCTCTCTCTCTCTCTACGTGTGAGTTTATACGTCTTTGTGCGTTTCACTGTCTGTGCCTGTGAGTGTGCATTTCTGTGAGTGTGCATATGTGTGTGTGTGTGTGTGTGCGTATTTGTAGCTGAATATATAACCTTTGATGCATTATATGCTGCTCTTGTCACACAAAAGAAACAACCAAGTAAATCATATCTTTCGACTGAAAGATATAAATACGCTAAACATATTCATATGTATTGCATATACATATATATACACATTAGGTAAATATATTCGTGCATTATACACATATACATTAGGTAAACATACTCGTATATTATGCCTTTTTAGTTAAATTACTTTAGATTGTCTACCTTTATATTCTAAGCATATTTATGTACACTCAGATATATAAATATTTCCATGTTTTATTACTTAGACAGAGAGATATCCCTTTTTGCAGAAGACGTTACTTAGGAACAAATTATATTACAATGTATTATAGCCTCTAATACTGTATTCTACTCTATACTGATTATATTTAATCGTTTGTTTGTTTTTTTACATTTTTTCATATGGTTTAGTAATGTCCATAGAAATACATTTCTAGGAAGGAATGTTGTGCCATTTTGTTTTTAATTATATCCATGCGTTTATATAGATCTATAGATGTTTCTTTTTTTTTAGTCGTATTAAACATACGTCTTTACATTTCCACATATACAATTCAAAGACAAACTATGTTTGTATATGATAAATCTCTACGGATTAAAGTATAGAAACTTTTTATTGGAAATCAATGTGTCTGAATTTTGTTTTGCGTTTATTTTCTTACGGTTTCCTTATTTTTGCACCCCCTCCCGTTTTTCGTTTTCGTTTTTCTTCTTTTTCGTTTTTAAAAATGTTTATCGTATCATTCTAAGTACTTGTGTTGGTTTGTGAAAAGTTTTACTTCCGAAATAAGTCAAGTGAATAAACAAGCCAACAGATAAACGGCATTCCGTCTTAGACACCATACATGTGTGTTGTGTGTCTACTTGTACAAATCGTGGATTTAACAGATCTTTCACTATTGTGGATGTTTTTAGGAATAAGAGCATTGTGTCTAGGGACATGTTGTGTGATAAATATTGAAAAGGGAACCAGAGAATAAAAGAGATTAATGCAAGGTCAGAAAGAGCTGGTGTGGGAAATATACGAATATTAATATGTATATTACTTATTGTCAAAATCGAACAATGAACAAATTGTAAGCAAATACGGGGTCTTTATTTCAATGGCATCACAATCACACCAAACGTACTCGGTTAATGTTTAAAACATTTCACTCAAATCCAGCGCTTCAAAATCGTTTACAGCGTGAGTTCAAATATCATCATCCAATCTACACCGACGTAAGTTTCCATTCCACAGAGACGTAATGGAAATGTACACTAAGGTTATTTCAGTGGATTATTGCAGTGCCATTACGCGCAGTCTTCCTTGCAAGCACATACCCTCCTCTTCCACCTCCCTTCCCTCCTTTTCCTCCTCCTCCTCCTCCTCCTCCTCATCATCATCATCATCATCATCATCATCATCCTTCAACATCCGATTTCCTTGCCAGTATGAGTTGGAAAGATTGAGAGGAGCTGGCAAACTGAGGGTCCGTACCAGATTCCAGTCTGATGTGGCTTGGTTTCTACAACTGGATGCCTTTCAAAATGATCAGCCAGAAGCGATACGAACGGTAAAAGTGTGTACTGGAAATTGACTGAGATTATTGTGGACTTCTCGATTTGTACAATTAAAGAGTCGGCTGAATAATTCTATAAACTTAAAGCATTGTAATACAGAATTGTAACTGGAACATACCAGTAATGATTTACATTTAGAATGAGAACATTTCGAGTTTAATTCCAGGGATATTTTTCTTTTATTTCTTGAAGTCAGTCGTTTGAGACTATGGCTGTTCATGACTTTGGCAAATCTTGATAAGCATTTCCCATACTGGTCGGTTTTTCAATTGGGTTGGCCATTTATGATAATCAATTTCTTTCTGCTTCTTATTCCTTTCTGTAGTATCATTCAATCTCAGTCTAGGTCTTCTATGGTTTCTCTTTCCTTTGCACAGATGGGAGTAAAATAGTTATCCGGGGGCCTATTGCAGTTCATCCTGTGTACGTGTTCCGAACAACATAGATTTCTATCAATGAGGATTTCCATCATAGGAGACAGAACAGATCAGCAATCCGGAAAATTACAATTGTTGATTTATAGAAATCATTACATGATGTTTTATGAAAATTTCTCATATATCTATGACAACTATTTGAATGTTACTGTCAATATCATTTGCAACAAAATGAACTCAGTATGAGTTAATTCAATAAATATGAAATCGAATTATTTCAACTGAATCGCTACTGAAATACATTGAAACTGATGTTGCTCTTCGGAAGGGTCTGTTTATTTATCAGCAAATACATTTGGCATTTGGCAGTATTTGTGAATAATTGTGAATATAATGAATTACTATGAAAATGGTTGTTCAAATGTAATGAGGATTTCTCTTGGCAAAATCGGTTGTAACACTGTTAATGTATTTAGTGGGAAGTGTGAAATGAAAGGATTAAGAGTGTTTCCTTAGCGTGCAACGATTAACTCCAATTTCCCTCTGGGTCCATATTACGTAATGGGAAATCACAGTACATTATGTTCTGACATAGATCCAAAACCCGTTCCTCAAGAATTTTATATTCCTGTAAGAAGCTCATTATTATGAAAACTGAATAATAAAAACAACCGGATTAATATGTGTTTTAAAAATTTCTTTTAGGAACAAATTTAATGGAGGATTGAGTAACGTTCTTTAGATGCCCACCTTCACTTTTATGCTTCGCTTAAAATTTCTTTCTCTTTATTTTTTATTGAGAAAGAAAAATAAATATATTCCACAGATGAAACGTCATATTTTTTATTTTTGTTTTCATTATTCTTTCGTTCACGGAATTGCCTAAACGATATCTAAATCATTATTTTTCTTTCTGTAGAGGCATTGTTAACGGTATAAACTTCTTTTCGTTTAGATTAGTCATCGTTTCATTAAAATTTAAAATAAAACATCAATAATAATATGAGGAAATATGTTGAATTTTATGCTGAACAACTGAATTGTATTTGTTACTTCGGTTTTGTGTGGTTTTCGTTTTTTGTTTCTTCTATGAAATTAGAAATACAAAAGTTAAGAAACAGGATGCTAAAGCGAATCACATTGAATGGGGAAGTAGGCCCTGATAATGCTACAAGACAAACGCGACTAGTATTTCCTTGAAAAAGCTAGTCAATACGCCTGTCTTACGAATAGCTTCTGGAAGAAAATTAAATCTTAATGACAAAGCAAGACTCCCTCACTCCATCACATTACAGTTTAACCACATTTATCGCAGGAAATCAATAACTGCGAAGAAAAAAGTTTGCAAATACACTCACGCGCATTCTTATCCTGCAGAGACATGAATTCATGTGGAGACGCATAAAATGATTCATATCCATGCAAACACTGTTGCACATACCAGTAAAATCTATCCATTGAAAGTATAAGTCACGTGGTTATTGTATTTAAACAATAGGCTCCATTCATTCAAAACGTTCTCTATTGTAGCAAAGTATATACCTGTGCGCATAGCGTGGGTGGTTCGTTTCGTAATCTTCAAGCTACTAAAACTGTAGAATGTGCATGAAAGATTCGCCAGAGAATACAGTGTATTTGCATAATTTTGATCCTCGCCAATGTAATCCATTCTGTTAAGTATATGAAAACTGTATTGGTAATGGAATATTCATCATAATCTATTGACGCTTACATTATTGAACATACAACTAATCTAATAAATAATTAAAATTTCAATGTGGACAGCATAGATATGAGAGTGAGCTGGTTTGATTTGTATGGTACTTTGTTTTATAATGGTTTTGGAATGAAATAGTTTTGGCGAGCTTTCAATTCCTAGTTCATGATTGCACTTAACTAAATTTTTATTCATTGCTCCAAGTACCGTTCACTGCCATTTATCCCATTCGATCATTTAAATGTGCATAAAGTGGAATTACAGACAAGACGCTAAGAAATGTGATGTTGTTGCTAGTATAAAATAAATTGTAATGGCTATGTCTGTTTTAATATCCAGCTAAATGCTTCTCAATGTGTCAATTTCCTTCATATTTGTAATGAAGTAGTATATATGATAACGTTGTGTCTATAAAAATGAATTTATCAAGTTCGAAGTAGACCAGTGCCGTAGATAATCGGCTCTGATCTCTCCATACTGTTCAATAAGTTTCATGTTCCTGACACTTAAATATCCATGTTTCCCTTTGTAGTGAAAATTCCCTTGTGGATCAAGACATTGGTGGATATAATTGGAAAGCCAAATAATTTTGCCACTATTACGATTAATACATACATACGTACACATATGTATGTATATACATATACAGACATACACACATACACACACACACATACACACACACACAAATATATATATATTAATATTCCCATACGCTTAGTACAAAACAGATATTAAAAGTAGGATTTTTATTAATAAAATAAGTACAACAAACGCTACAGTTACTTCTGAGGGATTATGAACTATCTTCCTGGCAATTTTCGTTAATGAGTTTATAGTAAAAGTATTTTTAGAAAATGAAACAGATTTTAGAAATGCTTGAAATTCTCTTCACAAGACTAAGCATCTTGCAAAGAAGCGTTAATGTATAGAAATATTAATAACACAACGCACACACAAAAAAAGCTACTTACGGAATATACAATCATAGAAACCCCACCAACAGTCTACAATGACATAAATAGACTACAATATCATCCGACAGGTGATGTTCCCCAGTGATGCGTTATCTCCCTCACTCTCTTCTGCACATCAATTATACGCATGATGTGATATCAAGCCATGACCATTCTTTTGCAGCTGATATATCCCCAACCATATAACATCTATGTTCAACACACTCGCCACACCTGAAGACCCCAGAGAATCTTCCAATGAGTCTATTTCTAGATTATCTCTTTTAAGTGCTGCAGATCCGAGCAAACTCTTTCATTTCGCTATATACGTCAATGTCCTCAGATTAAAATGGAATTGTTCATTTTATAATTTTATGGAAGAATATTTTTCCCAAGAAGATATTTTGATTTGTCACACAAATGTTAATGACAAACAGCTGTAGAATTACAAGCACAATGATATAATAGAATAGTCTTCAAAATAATGTATGCGTTGTTGAATAATATTTATTGCGAAAATATAGAGAAAAGGGATGTGTTTATGATTGAGTTGTTATCCCAGGATTGTCTGGAAAATATGGCGCCAATCTGCATTGAAAAGGCAGCTAACGGACGCTGTGCTTGTATGTAACAGGTATGTCTATAGAACTTATGTAATTGGATAACGCACAAGTAGCAAAATAAATAATAATTATATATTTGACATGTCAAAAAACACGTGCGTAAGGGCGAATTCTATTTGTTTTGGTTGCGCTTGTTTGAAAAAGATGAAATATTTTTAAGTGATCCATATCGATATTTTTAGATTAGCATTATGCCAATGCTTGAGATAAAAGTCAACCATTTTGTTCAATTTAATTAACAAGAGTAAAAGAGTAAAAAGTTATTTTACTGACTTCAAAGACAAACCTAAAACTGATAACTTTATTACTGTTTAGAAACAATTATCTGCACAACATCGAACGTTCTTTTTACTGCAGTGACAGCAAAATCAAATGTAGTTTACAGTGGACAATTTAGAGATATTTCGATTTATAACACAATCCACATTGCTGTCGCATAAATTCTTAAAGCCCCTCGGAATTTAATACATGATGTAATTATCAAACGCCGCTACAGCAAATGTTAGTCGGGTTAATATGACATTTTTAAGGATATAATTTCTGATATATAAACGGAATATATAATACATTATTTATCTGCTATTTCATCCGAGTTCGAAATAATATTGTGAGAATGAAATGTTGACAAAAATATTTTACATAAGCTAAGTAAACTGCCAAAGTGGCAATGTTATACTTCCCCCTCTTTCGTTCATTTACCTACGTATACAGACAAAAGACTGCAGAGTTGCAACGAAAACACTTTTATATCGCAATCTCAATGAACAGTGAATATTTTTCGCGTGTGTTTTACATGGTTAAAATGTCTCTTGTACTAGTATAACGACTTCAGTTTTAATATATTGTGTCATATCAAGTCATTTACTAAAAAAAAATGTACAAAGCATAAATATACTAACATATGTGCATGTGTGTATACTAAAGGATGTGCATGTACATAATGTATAACATGATCTACTCAAATAACTGTGAATGTATGTATTAATATACAAACTACTATTTATTAATTTTATAAACAACTTGTGACTTAATGCAAAAATCAAATACACTACAAAAGTAGATTTCTGTTTTATTTTAAATACATGACGAAATAAAACAATAATGTAGATTTTATTCATTTTTTTATCACTCTGATATCTCTCCTACTATTTATCGTCACGATTTTTCATTGACAATTCAAAAGACTATAATCTCATATCGAATTCCGTGTCATTAAACGTTATCTTGTTCGTGCGTGATATATATATTCCATTATGGTTTATAAAAGGTCATGTTTTTGTTTGTTAGTCATATGATATTTCAATGCTATTTATTAGGCACACCGTTATTTTGCTCGTGTTTCTCTTTTGGATATTTCCTCCTTCATGCTTATTACGTTTCATTACTTTTCCCACGTTGATTTATATCAGCCTTGTTATTTTTAAGTTCTTTATTTCTTAATTTTGTTATATTTTATTGGGTTTATTAGGTCACAGCTTAGATGATTTTCTCTTACAATAAATGCATTAGCTTATGACTATTCTCTGCAATTGTTTTCCCTCCTGTAATATATGGCACACATTATTTTGAGCTAATATTTGCAATGTATAACGCAACTATCATTCGGTTATTTTACAAACCATTAAACATTACGATTCCGATATTAATAATTGCCCTGGTTAAAAGCAGGCAGCCAATTCTGATTTCAAACTTCCGATGGCATGAGGTGACTGGTAAATATCGTTTCTTTGATTTATTTTATATATTTATCACTTTATAGTGCTACAAATTGCACAATTAGAGAAAGTGATATATCCGTTTTTATATTCTCATTAAACTCAAAATTTCTTCCTGATCTCAATACACCCATAGACTAAAAATTATTTCGTTTTTGCATGAATTCTAAAATAACTCCTACTAACGAGCTGTTAACTAATACTTGCTGACAATTTTCATTATTAGTGGCCGTAATTATAGGTTGTACATAAACGAATGAATAAGTTCTTCTTCATAAGTAGAGGAAGAAGAAATGAATATTTTTCAATTTTATTTAATTAGATCATTACCTTTAATGACACTTCAGATTGTTACTTCACGAAGACTGCGACATATGATACTATAATTAACTAAAAGTGACAAGGCTCTAAACTAACGGTTTCCAAAGAGAACATTGCTGCTCCCATCATTGGAGGTGATGGAAAGAAGCTGGGGGGGGGCGTTGAAGAAAAGTGGGGTGATGATGGGGTGGCCAAAAAAGGGCAATGGATGTATAAGTGCCAAAATGATGGGTTAATTATGTCAAGTTTTAATTGTGAGATAAACGTTTGTTTAGAATTTGGTTCAGAAAATGGCCTATGTTAGTGTTGGTGAGGAGATAAGTGATACTAGGAATGTGGCCTGGTTATGAAGGAATGAGAGCACAAAAAAGTTCAGGATCTGCTGCTTTAACCAAACAAATGTCTTACTCAATAGGAAATTGTCACCTGGTCAGGCAGGAATAATTCTTTCCTTTCCTTTAAAGTCTGGTTGTTTCGTGGTTGCTTTGCCTTAAACGTCGTGAGCTTGACATTGATTATGCGTGAGAGAGAGAGACGGGGGAAAGAGCGCGAAGAATACGCGAGATAGAGTAAATAAGAAGAGATTTACCGTAAACTGGAAAGAGTCGTAAAAACAGAATATAAGGAGAGCTGGTTGTAAATTCAGTGGGAGAGTGAGGGAAGAAACAGGGGTGGGGGGTGAAATAAAACAAAACTGTGAGATTCTTATGTATCTTAAGGAAATGAAACACAAAGAAGATGATGCTGAGAAATAAGAGTGAAATTTTGGTAGAGAACTAAGAATGAGAGACCGAATTAAACCTGAAGGTTAAACAATATCAGAGACAGTTTGACATTGCAGTTCATTAGATTTGTCAGTTGACAAGTTTTAAAATTTTCCTCTACCCACTACGAATATTTTCTGTTCATATTTTTCTACATCCCTTTCAATACCACTGCTCTCCCTTTCACTATTAATCAAAACCAACTCCTCCTCCTCTTTTACAGATATCTGATACATAGATGAATGACCCAGCTCAATTTTATGAGTTATAAAAATAAATAAATTTAGTAGTTAGAACCTTAATGGAAATGTGTAGCCATCTATGTATTTTATGTGCTGAAATCAGGGCTTACATGCCAACGTTTTGATGTTTTATTATTCATCTGATGTGTGGGAATGTATTTTACACATTTGCCTTCACAAACACTCATGGATCAGTGACATCAATGCAGTTAATTTGTTTTTAAACACGCAAACACTTGAAAGGATTTGTTTGCATACTGATGGTCATAAACATCTTTGACGCGGACTAATACCCCTATGTGTTCGTAATGGTTTCGAAAACTGGGGACCTTATATCATTTTAACTAAACAATTCTTAAATTTTTAAAATTCTCCAGTCTTCTTTCCTCTGTTGCAAAGGGCCCGAGATGGTACTTTTTGTTGCTTCTCACTCAAACGTGAGCTCTTTAATTTTTTTTTTACTTTGGTTTAATGCTGTTACTTTCAGCGCGGCGAACTTAATGTGGTGCGAACTGATCCTATCTGAACACAAGTATACACGTATTGCATCCGTCCTGATGGAAGACTTTTGGCACGGCCTACTCCCAACTGTCTCTTTTATTGTTTCTTCTCGAAACATCATATAGTTGATCATACTAAGTATGAAAAGATAATGAAGCGCCTTCTATATTAGGCTACGCCAAATTTGATTACATATAACTAGACAGCCTACTTTGGTCTGGTACATGACTCACTTTCATTTCGTACAGGTCAAATTTCCGTCTTGGTCGTAATATATATCACTGGGAACACTTAACAAGTGAAGTCGGAGTAACAGCACGTCTTCAAGTGGATTTGTTCGTTATCTGAAGTAATATTCAGAATATGGTACCGAAGTGACTCAGCAGAGAGATGAGTACGAGTTATATTAGGAGTAACAAGGCATGCATCCAGCGTAGTAATGGACTCAGGCTGTGCGCCCGTCCGGCTGTATAAACTGTATAAAGTGAAAGTGGACAGATAACATAATAGGTAAAAAGTAAATAAAAACTAGCTCTAAAGGGAGATCATGGAAGGAATATATAAGGAGGTATTGCAGATATAAATAATATTTATTTAATTATTTAATTAAAGTACTTGTCAAAAGGACTCAAATATACCGAATATGTTTCAAAAGTATGATATTAAAGTTCACGGGACACGAACGTACGAAGCTAGCGCAAGTATATCCCAGATAAAACATATCAATCTATGACTTAAAAAAAATTAATAGCCATAAATGTTAATCCCGTCGTCGGTTCAAAAGACAGTGACTATTTATTCTTTAAAATCTCAATAGACTCTGTTTCAAAGATTACTTGGCGTTGAACCATCTTGATAAGACGTTCCTGCTCTTATAATAGAGTATATAACAAAATAATGAAGGTCTTGCATTTAGCAGAAGAAAATCAACTAAGGTGGGCTAAAAGTATTCTCAGAAGTTATTAGCCGATCCAGTGTATATGTTAGAAGAATTTTAATATATATCATGTACAGTGCATCTATAGATGGCATTATGCATCAAACAATAACCATTCATAGGGCATCTATTAGGTATTGTAAAATTGCATTTATTCAGATCCCTTATTAAATTACAATTATCGTTAGCCCTTTTGTGGTTATTATTCGTATTCATATTTCAATTAGTATTTATATTGTTCCTACTATTATTAATAATCGATATGCTGCTATTCAAGCTATGACTACTAAGAATTCCATTGTTCTTAACATGGATTTGACTATCGTTACAACCGCAATGAAATGGGTATCTTTTCATTGCTCTAATCAATATAGTTAATATGGTTGCTGTTATTATCACCATCTCTATTATTGTCACTATCAACATCGGCCCCATTTTCATTGATATTCATCCTATAATCATTTACACGAACAGCACTATTATCAACCAAATTAAAGGTGAGAAAATTCTTACCTTTTTATTATTATTAACATTTCTACTCACAAATTTACTTTTAGTTCCTGTGGGGTTTACACTGCTGATGACTTATACCAGGGATGCATTTGCTATTCATATCATTATTATCACCAATCTCATTAACATCGTTATAGCTAACTCCAATTAATAATATCTAACAATTGTTATTGCTAGTTATTAATAAGGTTTATTATTAATACTATTGCCTTCGAAAAGCACGTTATTTATGTTCTTTGTTCTTTCATCATCATCGTCATCATCATTATTATTATCATCATCATCATCACCATTGTTTTCAGACGAGTTTATCTGTTTGCTTGTTTGTCCGTGGACAGGATATCTCAAAAACCGCTAAAGAAATTCGGATGAAACTTTCAGGAATGTTTGGCCTCAGGACTGGCACGAACAGATTAGAATTTGGGATCGATTCGTTACCGGACAAGGATTCTGGATTATTTTTCCGCTCTTTTTACTGAATTTTTCAGAGCGGTCGGGTTCATTCTTAGTATTCTCATTTGTGAGAGCAGTTGAATTTATTGTTTATGTTCATTAGTTCGACGGTTCGTGTTGCCAATTGCTATTCACCTCGATTACATATCTCATAATTTGATTTTGGACTTTTGGTATTAAATCAATTTATATGTCATCATTTTATTTACACATTTTGCCGTATTCTTATAACCTCTGAACGTATATATTAATGTGCATGTCTACGTGTGTGTGTGTGTTTAAGTCTCCATGTGTGTGTGTGTGTGTGTGTCTGTGTGTGGTATCACAATCTAAATGAAGCAACATATATTTACGTGTATTACATAATGCAAGCGTAATCTGATATATAACGCAATACCCTCAGTAGAATAGGGAAAATTAATATAACAATATCCTACTGTCAAGCGCACGCTGTTGATATCTTACACAGTTAGTCTTGGGTGAAACACAAACTACATCGTTTGCCTTCTGTATATTTGTGCATGCTTATATGCATGTATATATATGTGTGTGTATACATATATACAAATGTATATATATATATATATATATATATATAT
>NC_068992.1:1671647-1685566 GCF_001194135.2 Octopus bimaculoides
TAATATGTAATTTATAATGTTTGATCTAATCTGGAGGATAATACTCTTCGTTTTCATAAGCTAACATGATCCAGTGTTACTAGTCAGTAAAATCTAACTTCTAATTCTCAATTAAGCATCGTTGATTAATATACAATTGCAACCACTTGTTCGAAATTCTTCAAAAGGTGCCCCAAAATGGCCGCAGCTCTTGCGTTGAAACTGATAAAGAAAAAAATGTGCTACGATTATCCATAACTTTTGTCTTCTTAATCTCTTGATAAGGGTAGCAATGTCACATCGCTCTTCCTCACGCTCATATTTATCTGATTATTAAGCTACTTATAATGCAATATTTGAAAAAAGAGCTGAGTAAGATGAAGTTTTGCGGCGAACCGCTCAGCAATCCATTGCATTTCTAATCAGAATACGTTTGTTCATAAATTCAAAACAAACTTATTGCGATTAGTTGGATAAGCTCCAGCGTACAGGCTTTCCTGCCGATGTTTGTATTTTCTGTAATATATTATCGAAAAATACACAAACGCACAATTAATCAATTTGAAGAAATCGCGAACAAATCACTATTTATGCAAATTGAACAAACTGTCTGAGCAAAAATTCAATACATAAAATTGCTATGTATATCTATTAACTCTATTTCTCGCTATGATATTCCATGTCTGTTATAAATCAAAGTAGATTTCAACTCTACTTCATCAATATCTGCTACCCACAGAGACAAAAAACAACATAAAAAGCAATGGCGCTGGTATGTTGCAAAATATTTTCGTATTTTTTTCTCCAGCATTCTCCACACACATAAATAGAAAATATTCACTAACACAAAGATATATGCATACATGTGTAAATAAATGCGTATGAGAACATATATATATATGTTATTATTCAATTTTATTTCTAGATTTCTTGCCAATAAATAAAGAACCGGTTTCTAACCTAGAGCCAAGGATCCTTCATTGCAATTTCTTTTTGCATGTTTGTGTGTATATGCGTAATATTTGGAGTCAGTGCATGTGCAGGTTTTATGACATGTCTAGACATGAGTATATGTATTTTGTTCCATTAATGACTTCTATCAGTAATATCTTAGGTTTAGCTTTCACCCTTTTGGTTTTGAGAACGATAATTTCTCACGATTGATGCTGAAGCAGTTTCATACTTGCATCAGCGCTCCAATAATCATAGCTATAAATATGAACTTATGGTCCAGCTACAGTAGCTAAAAAAATGCCAATAGTTTTAGGTTGACATCCGCAGGGCATCTGATTTCCACTACTGTACATACTTACTTTTCTCCTTCTTAAACCATTATTTCTGGTCTATTATGTTTCCATTGAATCAGCTGTAACACCCTAACGTCTCACCAGCGCCTCTTTCACTTTTGTGCATGAGGTATCTTGCCAACATAAGGACTACCTGGGGCTCAGCTAGAGAGGCCACCGCAAGGAGACGGAAATGTATCGTGAAATGATGAATGCAGCAACGCGCTGAAATGGCGCATGGCTCCCGCCCCTGCCCGAACCAGAGCTGACGACGTTTACTAAAACCGAACCTTAGAAGAAATCCCATTATCCTGATGCAGAAATATTTTTTCACTAAGAAAGCGAAAAACAAGTACAAATTTTCTGGGCCACACTCATTCTACTTATCAATATTTCTTCCTTTAAACGTAAGAACCCAACTAAGTCACATTCACTGATGTATTCAAGGAACACAGCATCCACACACTAATACTCCTTTATTGTTTTTTTTTAAATCTTTTACCTGTTTTAGCTTATCCCTTGTCGCCATCTTCAATTATTTATAATTATTTTTATATTTCTACATACCAAAGATTAAGAATTATCGCTTGCATTAGTTTCCTATATCCAGATATACGATCGTTCTCAGCTGTAAGAGTTTTTCTCTGCTTTTACGTCTCCTCCTTCCTTATTATCCTTCTGTTCTTCGCTTTCTTTAAATACTTCACCATATAAGAGTTCTCAGAAACAAAAAAAAAAACAAGGTTATACAACAATAGAAGCACTCCTCTTTCTGTTTACTTTCTTTTTCTATCTTTCTCTTTTCACTTATTTCATTATATTTCCGTCACACACTCATACCATTCATATATCATTATTATTTGCTTTGTTTTATCTATATATATTATTTTTGAATATATTACTTGCACGCTTTAAAATTTTATATATTTTACTCTTTTTCGCTTTTTAATTAAATTCTATACCTATTTTTCAATCCATTTTTTTTTTACTGCATTCTTTCTTTGAATATCTAATTATTTTAATAATCTGCACGCAAACAGTTTGCATATGAACGCAAATATCTATCGGTTTCCAGTAACCAATCAAATTATGGGCTTTTTTTTCACTCTTCTCCAAATATTTTGCAGCATTTCAAAGGGTCTTAAATCGCACCTGGGTAAAAGAATCTTCATAGTTAATTCACTAAGTTGGATGAAACAGAAGGAGACTTTCGAACACCCAATAATTGAACTTTAAGTGTGAAATGAATATTTTATGCACTGCTCTTTGTATTTCAGACATTTTAAGTGCATGTATGCAATAATTTACATACATATGTGTGTGTGTGTGTGTGTATTTATGGATATGTGTATATATGTATGTATGTATGTATGTATGTATGTATGCATGTATATTTCTCTGTGTGTATTTATGTATGTATATATATATATATAAGCACTAAACGTTTATAGGGCATATTTTTCACAATCAATGCCACATTGTTATAGCGTTTTTACAGTATGTCCACGTTGAGCAGGATATACTTTGTACTATTTGGTACTAAAAAGAAGGCGTGTGGCTTACTGGTTAGGGCGTCGCGATAATGATCGTTATTGGTTTCGTTTCTTGGACCGTGCAATACGTTGTTTTCATCAGCAAAACACTTCATTTCACCTGGCTCCAGTCAACTCAGCTGGTCAAAATTTGAGCATCCATGTGACGAGCCGGTGTTCCGTTCAGCAGGGGAGCAATATGAACCGCATAGAATCCGAGATGGACTCTTGATCGATTTGCATTCTCACATCGACAAATGTTAGTAAACAGGTCGCGGTCTCAAAGCGACGAAAATATTTTGACAAATTAAATTTAAATGTTGAAGTGAATCTGACGGCTTTTGTGTGTTATTCTAAATGGCTTATAAACACCTTCCACGCTGCAATTGTTTATATATATATATATATGTAAATTCCTCTATTTCATAATATCGAGGTCTCGTTCTTTTGTTGTCATTTTATTATTATTAATATATATATATATATATATATATATATATATATATATATATATTCCTAATATATTCATTCACACACACATACACACACACACACACACACACACACACACAGACATACAAACACACACATACACCTACTTATGCATATGTACTTATACACGCATATGCGTATGCAGATATAGACATACGTAACATACCTACATATAATAATTATGCACCTACGTACGTATGAATGTATGTATATATGTATATATTAGTACCAAATGCAAATCGATCAAGAGTCCATGAATGTTCAAATTTTGGCTAGCTGATTTGACTGGAGCCACGTGAAATGAAGTGTTTTGCTGATGAAAACAACGTATTGCACGGTCTATGCTCATCCACTTGGACGTTAATTTCACGAGTAGGCTGTTCCGTTGATCGGATCAACTGGAATTCGCGTCGACGTAACCGACGGAGTGCCACGAAGATATTTATCAGTAAAAGAGACATAAAATAATATTCTTTTCTTTTCTAGGCACAAGGCTCGACATTTTGGGGCAGGGAGCCAGTCAACTTTGAACTCAGAACCTAGTAAAAAAAAAAACGAAATACCACGAAGCATTTCGCACAGCGAACTAAGGTTTCTGTCAGCTCCCCGCTTGAGACATATAACAATATTGAATGTGACTAGGTAGAATGTTCCATGTTTTAGTTTTATAACACTTTGTAAAGTAAGTGAACAATAAATCCATAGGTACGTGGGTGAGGCGTATAAAATTAGTAATCGATCAGTGACCGTCAGTTGAAGCACTTTAAGAGCGTAATTGACTGGGTTTTGTGAAGTCTGTTAGCAATACCTTGATTTATTAATTAAATCAGCCAGCTTATATCGGATTACAAAGGAGTCATAGATACATTGTACAATGTGTCTTTCGTTATGCAGCAGAAACAATTCAAGAGAATGGAATGATGTATTTTTCAGTGTCTCTTGATACAGGTCTGAAACACGAGATCGAATGTGGCACAAACAGCATTGACATTTTAGTTAACATTTATAGTCACAGGCGCGGCTGTGTGGTAAGAAGCTTGCTTCCCAACCACGCGGTTCCGGGTTCAGTTCTACTCTTTGGCACCTTGAGAAAGTGTCTTCTACTACAATCTCGAGCTGACCGAAGCCTAATGAGTGGATTTGGTAGATGGAAACTGAAAGAAGCCCGTCGTATATATACATACATACATATATATATATATATATATATATATATATATAGAGAGAGAGAGAGAGAGAGAGAGAGAGAGAGAGAGAGAGAGAGAGAGAGAGAGAGAGAGAGAGAGAGAAAGAGAGAGAGAGAGAAATAGAGAGAGAGAGATAATATATATATATATATATATATATATATATATATATATGTGTGTGGTGTGCGGTGTGTATCTTTCGGCCTGTATTTGTCTCCCCACGACCACCGCCTGTCAACAATTATTGGTGCATTTACTTCTCTCAAACTAGTGGTTCGGCAAAACAGACCAATAGAATAAGTACTAGGCCTAAAAAATAAGCCTTGGTGTCGATTTGTTCAACTAGAGTTCTTCAAGTCGGTGCCCCAGCATGGCCGCAGCCAAATGGCCGAGACAAGTAAAAGCTAAAACAAATCCGAGTAAGAATAAGTCTACCTCGTGTATTGATCTTTTAGAAACAGGCCTACCATTGGTCTCGAGACTGCTAAAGCACTTTTAAATAGAAGATCGGAAATAGATGATGCTTTGGTTATTGTTAGAAAACCTGAAGGCAGATTTGCTTGACAGAGAGAACAACTGATGTGCCAGTAAAAGAGAAATGTCAGCTTGTTAAACTGAAGAATAGCAATCAAGTTTCGTATTAATGGCATGGTTCTAAATAATGTGAAAGAATGGTATATTATCATTTTCTATTACTTTGGAAAATATGATCTCATCCTATTTCATGAATCCTAGATTATATTTCCGGCTTAGGATCAAAGACATTGCTTTATAAAAGCAAGTAACCGAATGACCGACTGTAGCACTCATTGTTTTGTTGTTGCTGATGTTTTACTTCATGCGGTGTCGATGTTGTTGTTATTGTTGTTGCTGCTGGTGGTGGTGGTGGTGGTGTATATGGGATGGGGTTATGTCTTTGGATGCTGTACAAGAAATGTGTTATTATTTCTTGTCTTACATTTGGACATGTAATGTTAAATATGATGGTAGTAGTAGTGGTGGTGGTGGTGGAGGCGATGGTGGTAGTGGTGGTGGTGGTGGTGGTGGTGGTGGTGGTGGTCGTCGTCGTCGTCTGTGAGAGGCCGTTGTTAATCTCTTTGTTCGCCATGATTTTGTTGTTTCTGCCGTTTCTGTTGTGGTGGTGTTGCTGCAGCTCCTACTGTTCGACATGTTATTGTTGTTTCTGTTATTTTATTTGCTTTCTCTTTCTTACTTTCTCTTTTTCGATGTCTTCGTCGGCGGAGGCGCGAGAGTCACTATCTCCATCAATTCCTTTGTTTTTGTTCCAATTCAATTGTTGTTGTATTTATCCCATTTGCCAGTTGCGTTGACATCGGTGGGTTGAGAATTGGGTGGTACTTTGACTTACATTCACCGTTATTTCGAAAGAAGGCATCAAGACTTCCATTTCAAACATTTTATAGACCTGTCTGCTTTCTAGCAAACATTTCCACATCATCTGATTTCTATTTAATGATTAAGTTCAAGAAAAACAAAATAGCGAGTTCTTGCAGAAGTATCAAAACAAACATTTCTTACAATTCTGGTCTGTTTTGTAATGGAAGAGGCAAAAATAATTTGAAGAAAAGATTAAGGAAAAATTTAAAAAGTAAAGTGGGAAGTCTGTTCCAAGAAACGCATCATTGATACAATAACAACAACACTAACAATACCATAAGTACTCGGGATTTTGGCACCCAGGTAACATAATCGAACCCAGTACACCAGATATCACTATACATGGCATAATATGAAAGTGGCTCTGTGAAAGACTTTGCAATTACTTTGTAAGAAATCGTGTGACATGTGACCTGCTCATTTCGTTTATGACATAGTTATGCTTGTGGTGCGAGTTGCAGGCCGCGGGCGCATTGAAAGACTTGCCTTCTTTCATGAACTACAATTGTATATTATCTCGTATGGTAAGATCCAATGCTCTAACAGGTTAACGAGAGCTTTTCAAACTGTTTTATAACACACAATCTAGTCATACGTGTAGGATGTCGTTCTTGACGAATATTATTGTTCAAGAAGAACAGAATCCCATGTACACATCTTTGGTATTTAAGCCATATTTCAACAATAGTAAAGCAATTTAATGATGTGATGATATTGAAATAGACTTTGGCCTTGAGACATCTACTAAAATGACACACTTTAAAATTAAACGACTGGAAACCTGCAACATACAGTTTATTATGATTAAAGAAATTGATCCTGAAGTAAACTAAAAATATTAGTTTCAAATTTTACAACAAAGCCAGTAATTCCTGCGGAGAGGATAAGTCGCTTACAATGACTGGTATTGAACTGGTGTTTATTGTATTGAACCTGAAAGGTTGAAATGCAAAATTAGCCTCGGTGGTGAATTTGAACTGAGAACGTAAAAGCAGACAAAATGCCGCTATGCATTTTACCCGGGGTCCTAACGGTTCTGCCAGCTCACCGCCTTAACGCCTTAACTACCGAAGACCTGCAACATAGAGCTAGACAAAACTATCATAATGAAAAATTTCGATCCCGAAGAATACTACAATTATTGGTTTAAAATTTCGCCACAAGGCGTGCAATTCCGGTGGTGGTGGTCGTGGGATACGTCAATTACATCGACTAGTGATAAACTTGTATTAATTTTCTGGAACCCGAAAGGATGAAAAGCAACATTGGCCTCGGCGATGAATTTGAACACAAAACATAAAGACGGACGAATTGCCGCTAAGCATTTTACCCGGCGTGCTAACGTTTCTACCAGCTCTCCGCATTAACGCCTTACTTTAAAAAAATGTTGCCAGCTGGCGACTACAGAGAATCAACCTCTCAGATACTGGCTGAGCGCTCCGTGCCATTAAAGTAATTAGCCCCTGAAACCGTGTGATGTCTCTGGTGGCAGAAGCTATGTGATGGATACAAGTGAAATGGCTGAAGACTGGTACCTTCCTTTTGGTCAGGTTTTACTTCAAAAGGAAATTGATGATAAAGATGGAGTGCTGACTTCCAGCAAATTCATTGGAGTGTGGATGCAAGCACCAAGTAAGAGAGAAGGTCAATAGGGTGCAATTGCCCTAGTGGTTGGGTCAGTGGTTTTGTGGGGCTCGCCTTATTATCCTTTGAGGATCGAACCATTAATATTAGCGAATTATTTTGTTTGTAATTAATTTTTGCTAGCTTGTTTCTGCTATTTCACTATTTATCCACTTTTAAGTAAAGCCACATTTTATTGCCCTGTACGTTCCTCGATTGTTTTGCGAACACATTAGTGGTCAATAAAAGTAAACATTATTATTTTTAATATTATTAATTATAATAGTAATGCAATTTTCATCTTTAAACAGCAACATTGTAAATATATTACATGTTAGAATCTGCATATTCTAAAGTTGGACGTGAACATTCGCTGCTATATAAGTGTCTACAAACTCTTAATAAAAATATATTTGAATTTGTGGTTACAGTTTGTTACGTAAAAGAATATTATTCTATAGGCTACCCTACGTATGAAATAAATATTTTTTAATACTTTTCCTATACTTATATAATCTTAATTTATTCCATTCATACGAAATATATTTCATTCATAGAGGAGAAATAAAAATAAAATAATTGCCCTACTGTATGAATAAAACTGAAATTTCAATATATAATGCATTATGTTTCCTCGAGTCTTTTTTTTATGAATGTGATATAAAGATTAGAATAAATTAGATTGTTGCCGACGCTAAATATATGTTACTGCAAACTAGTTATGTTCGCCATTAACGTGATCAATATTATTGTTAGACATCAGTGGTGGAGGTTGAGGTGGTAGAGAAGTGAAAAAATATTGTTTATCTAAATTTCGAGCTCCATATCGTCATCGAATTTTCACACGTTTTTATCCTGGAAATGCATGAAATTAATATCATGATTTCAATTTATTTGGTCATAGCATTATGAGAAAAGATATCATGCATTTCAGGAATATGATAGATACTGTAATTAGCAGTGAACTAAAGGATCCACGATGTGAGAGATCTACCTAGATGTAGTAGCGCAAAATCTCTTCTATAATACCGTAATCCTTTAGAAAAGTAAGGAGCATACTAAACAATGTATCGGAATGATCCTCCCACCCCGGTTCATTCTTGATCATATTTGAGTTCTGTCAGATTCGAGTTGAGAATAGACAAGCAAGAAAACACAAATTGTGTGCATGTGCACTAGCGGTTATTTTGTGTAAATTTAAATGCATAAAAATTTATGGAAGTTTCAGAAAAACAGTGTTTTATATATAGAGAGACAGAAACAAAAAATTCTGTTGCAGGGAAATAGTGATGTCGCAAATGAAGAAAAAAGATTAAAAAATAATAATAACCTGGCCATTTTTCAAATCAAATATCATTAACATTTTTTCTTCTCATTACCAAAAATTCCTTAAAATTTCACCTACATAAAAAAATTAATAAAAATATAGAAAGAATCAATAAGCAATCAATAGATTAAATAAAAGCGGTCACGAACATCAATATCACAAGATTATAGGAATCAATATATATAGCAGCCACTAGGAAAGAACTATATGAAAAGAAATAGAAAAGTAGGAGCAAACGTCTCTCACTCCTTAATGGAATCAATAACGAAATGACAAAATGTGTAAAACGGAATGACAAATATTAGTGAGAGACAACATAACAACAGAATTATCTTAAATCAAAGAACGCACAAAAGAAAAGACTCTTTGCGAGTGCTTATACCTAGAACCGCGTACAGAGTTCAATTCCAGTCCCGAACGTTTTAAAATAAGGATTAGTTAAATATATAACAAAGATGCTGCATGACCAGCAGGGGACTTCCATATATTTTAGGAGTGGGTATGGACGGTAAATCAAATACCACGGACGGATAAGTTAAAATAACAACGAGTATGTTAGTGTCATCAACTGTGCATGCCAGAAAGTGCACAGTGGGTAGAAACTGTCCTGAATGCGCACATAAAGTGATCGAGTATTTCTGAGTATTGGAGTTATGTGGAACAATCAATCTCCCGTGAACACGAACAGCAGGCTGCGATCTTTTAACTTGTAGCTACGGTAAAAGAGGTTGGGTGGTGAAAAAACTTAAAGTACTGGACCCATATGTTGTTCTTCGGTCAAGCTCTCAAGGAGTTATTCGAAAGCGCAAAGAATATGAGTCGTGGCACAATGCGTGGGCCTGTAGAATGGAAAGAACCATAAAGGAGAAGGAGTGCCCTTTGTTGTCAGGATGATCCAGGATCCGTGGTGATCCTTGATTATCCTGTCTGGTACACTCGCTTATTGTGGAATTTTGCTGCTTCTTGCCTTCCTTGGGAACTATATATTTTAGCAACATTATGGAGATTGTATCATTCGTCGATACCATGCTATCGCTACAGATATCTTGTACTTTTGACGCTGGAAAACGAACCAGCAGAAGAGACTCGAGAACGAAACACACCGGTCCAGTTTTGTGTGAATCATTGTTTTGCTCCATACATATATAAGATTGTCTATAAAACATTAGCACCAACACATATAAACAGCATAAAGTAATTTGAAATGCTAGGCATTGACAGCAAGACAATTGAAACCTGAAACACTTCGTATCAATAAGATACACAGATCAGCTCACTGTTGTTCAGTGACGGCACGCAATAATGAAGTGACAATAAGGATTCAGTGTTAAGTAAACAGTCAGAATGATGTATTAACCAGATTTAGCGCATTGTATGAAGAAGAGCCCACGTAGCACGATATTTTAGTATGATAAGGAATTGAATCGCACTATCTTCATGGAAGTTGTCTAATAAATAGCTCAATCTTAGATAACCCTGATAATATAAAAACGTCCGTATTGCAATGTTTTGGGATATAGATGTGTCCTGTCAACGATGTACTGGAGCAACGTTAGGGTTCACATTGAAAGTCATCAGGAACTTGTTCAACTGACAACTTGAATGGATTTCACACTAAATTCAACGCATCATAATAGAATTCTAGAAAGTATCTGCTGAATTTATTTTTCAGTGGAGACAAATGTTGCATAATTTCATTTTCTGCAAAATTTTGGAAGCGTTTGGTCTTCATCTCCAGCATCATGAATTAATAACAGTTTCTCAAACATTGCAATATTTTTAACATTGACCTTTCTCTTTCACTTTTCCAGTTTGCAGCACATGAAAGCTTTGAAGGAATCCATGAAACTTTGATGTTCGTGTTGCTCCATTGCATTCGAAGATTCAGTTTATTTAACTGTTCAAAAATGTCGAACTAACAGGCAAGGCGCATAATTCGTTCCTCGTAATCCAACATGAAAAATAAAACAATTTCTCTTATCCTGAACTTCAAACAATAATTTGAGCTCATGTGTGAGCTCATATACACATTGAGTTATATATAATTTTCAAACCATGAAACATTTGTATGGAAGAGAAGGATTTGATCCATCCACACCGAAATATAACTGCTGGAAAAATCATGACTTGAGTGCTTCTCTTTTATCAAAATTGACAATTTCAGTGGATTAATTCAGAACCCTCTCTTGTAAAGTTGCCAGTGTTTCTGAAGGTAGTGCCTGGCGATGGATCATATAATGAATGTCGTTCAAATGTGAAGCTCTCTTTTTCGCAGAAAAATCCAAATATTGTCCCCAATATAGCTGGTCCTCAATCTGTATTGCACTCTTCGTCATTATGCTAATAAAGATATTCTGAATGAAAGATGAAACTCTTACAAAAACATCTCAGACTTTAGGGTTTGTTTCAGAAGAAGAATGAAAGAAAAATTTCACTTTAAATAAACCAGAATTAATAGACCTTAAAAACGCAACTGGGTACTCGATGCCGCAACAGACAATTCTAGAAGTTGAATTGAAATTACACCAACATTTGCTGAAATGATCTTCTGCACAACCTGATCTTCGATGCCAATGCTCCCATCTCAGACCAACTTTCAACAACGCTGTTCCATACTAATACGGTTGCAAGTGTTTCCGTAATCATTTTCCCAACAGAATTTCCACCATTCCAAGTGTACAAGGTTTGATCAGATTTTTCGATTTATCTTCGACGTTTTCCTCTTTTCCCTCTCCATTACTGCAACATAAGAACATTCTGTGATAAGTTGCGTAATTTCTTGCAATGCCCATGTTGAATCCAAAACCACCGTTCTGAACGTATTTCTCTGACGTTCAAAACATGCTTTCATTCCTGTTCTTGAGTTCAGGATAAGCATTCTGCAACTGTTGCTTCCATTATATTGGTTTCAAAGAATCACTTAACAAAACCGAAACCGTGCACCAAATGACGCACTGAGGCGTTTCTTCTCCAATGGCGTTAATGAATGTGAATCCATATTTTCTATATGCATCATTGTACTTTCTCTTTTGTTGCTTTCATGCTGGGCTCTGTGAATGAGAAAGCAAAACGTAAAGTCAGATATAAAAATAAAATATTTTCACTTTGAAAATTGAAATTATTTAATATGTAACATTGCTGGCAAGAAAAAGAAAATACATATCTCCAGTGACGTATGCAAAACAGACACATGAAATTCACAAATATCGGAAATTATGATCTACGCTAACACCACAAATTCTTGAGAAACGTAGCAATTATATTTACTAGAAAAACAAACAACGTACTCAATGAAGTCACAAAGACAACCAAAACGGCGTGAGTCAACAGCGAAAACTTCCACTTCCACTTGCTGTTAAAGAATTCTGAAAACCGGTAGAGCAAAATATCAGTATATACTTAGTTGCAAAGAACTTGTGCATGAAACACAAATAATTTTATCGATGTTTCAAAACTGAAAATGACCAGCAATTGTCCCACTTATTTTGCAGAATTCATCATATTACATCGTGTAACAAATATACCATTGTTTATTTATTTGTTTTGTCTTTAGTCGGTAAGTGTTATTTATTATTTACTTCTATCCAGAAATCAAAGGAAACACTGCTATTCCCTTCAAACTTCGCTTGTATGTCCTGGACATCAATGTTTTCAAACAGACCTATTTTCCATTACATGTCAGACACAGCGATGAATTGCTGAAGCGGAAATATCGGTGTTGCAAATATTCTACTCAATACCACAGATTTGCTTCTCAGTTGCTTGACCTCATCCTTTAGTTCCTGACAACATGTGCATCTCTTATTAGGAGCATGAGTAGTGCGGGGGCATCATAGCGATGTGCTAAGAGGGATTTTTAGGGTTTGAATAAAGGTAACAAATGTAAAGTTTGAACGAAATATTAATCATTTTTCAAACTTTCTAGGGAGAAGCAAATAAGAAATAACAGTTGCTACCCAAGGACAAAAATCATGTTACACTGGGTTATTGATTGACTTAGGCAAAAATTTTACATGATCAACTTTGAGAGAAGGCTGTCGCATGTAATTCGTTCATGGAGATCCTATATTTTCGGGGCCAGTAAGATTGAACTATAATGGGAATAATGAACTTTCAATCAATGTGCAAGAAACCTGGTGTTCAAGCGGCTGAGCACCCCAGTACTAGACTGTTAATGTATTGAAACCAGAGTGATGAAGCACAATTTTAGCCTCAGCGGAATTTGAACTCGGAACGTAAAGACGAGCGAAATAGTGCGAAATAATTTGGGAGGCGTGCTAAATTATCTGACACCTCACCGCCTAATAAAAAATAACTACAGCTACATCATACTTTCCAGTATAGGCACAAGACCCCAAATTTTGGTGAAGTGTGTTGTAGATCACATTGACCCCAGCACTCGGCTAGTACTTATTTTATCAATCCCAAAAGGGGTGAAAAGCAAATTCAACCCCGACGAAATTGGAAAACAAAGCGTAAAGATGGTGGAAATTCCGGTATGCATCTTATCCGCCGTGCTAACAATTCTGCCAGCTCACGTCCTAAGCAACAAGACGAACAACAATGATAATGGTTGATATCGAAGTACGTGTTGATGATGGCGGAGATCGTTTTCTGCGATCTGGTGAATTGGCGAAAGATCAGTGGCAGTAATAAATGTATATAAATTGCTTCTCACCAACACCGAAACAAGAAAAACAACAAATAAAGAATTATGAACATACTTACTACACACACATACACATAACATATGCGTATATATATATTTATGCATATATACACATTTATATATGCACATATATATATATATATATATAATATTATTAGGGACAAAATCCAAAATTACAGGTAAAAAACTCAATTAAAATCAATTTATAAAAATTAAATTGAGCCTTATAGATAAAGTATATATAAAATATATATAGTTTTAGGGAAAATAACCAATTTTCAAGAACTCATCGATGAAAATCCACTATCACATATAGAAAAATTAATAATTAAAAGCACAATAAATGAGTATAATATAAAGTAAAGTAAATATCATAAGATAAATATAATAAAAAGATTACACGTGTTTCATAACCAATTTTCAAAT
>NC_068992.1:1686695-1696786 GCF_001194135.2 Octopus bimaculoides
CGTCGTGTCATTGTAATATAAAACCTTAAACTTACTAAAAAAATTAACCTACCAATAAAAACAAAATATAGCTACTAGAATATCAAAATCGTCGTGTCATTGTAATATAAAACCTTAAACTTACTAAAAAAATTAACCTACCAATAAAAACAAAATATAGCTACTAGAATTCAAAATCGTCGTGTCCTTGTAATATAAAACCTTAAACTTACTAAAAAAATTAACCTACCAATAAAAACAAAATATAGCTACTATATATATGACCGCAGCCACTTGGCTGAAACACATAAATAAATAAATAAATATATATATATATATATATAATATATATATCTACAAACACACACACATATATAGGAAGAGGGGCAGTACGACAGAGAGACACAGTGGTTAAAAGAAAGACAGAGTTACAGAAACGTAGAGATACTTATTTACTGTATAATTTCAGCAATTTGTAGTCGCTCTTGATCAGTTGCTTCTGCTGTTGTTGTTGTTGTTGTTTCTGTTGTTGTCATCGTTGTTGTTGTTAACAAGTGAGTAATTTTCAATAACAAAATCAGAACATTAACTTTCCAGAAATCAACAATGCCCCATTTACCTACATGGTCATTGCAGTTTCTACCCAATAAATGAATTATAACTACATTCTTTTTCTTCTTTTTTAGTTGCAGCAATTTGGAACATGAAATACAAACAGCCGTCGTGACTAACAATATAATAATCACACACCCATACTTATTAGACGTTACACACACTGCCCTTCCCAAAACACAACAGAGAGAAAAAAATAATAAAGAAGAAATAACAACGGAATATACACAATATACACAATATATGAGATCCGTCATGGCGAATGCCATACTTATCTATCCTACAAGCTATCCTCAAGGAGCCAAAACAAACAACTGCAACAG
Source organism: Octopus bimaculoides (assembly GCF_001194135.2). Classification (NCBI taxonomy): domain Eukaryota; kingdom Metazoa; phylum Mollusca; class Cephalopoda; order Octopoda; family Octopodidae; genus Octopus; species Octopus bimaculoides. The sequence continues at coordinate 1,687,610 of NC_068992.1, forward strand.
ACATCAGCGCAAAAAACATTATATTCGATGAACACAGATGACGCGGATTCAGGAAAAATGATCAGATGAAAATACGGCAGTCAAGCAATGTTTCAATATCTCTATTTCTTCCTCCCTCCCTCTCCCCCTCTCTCACTTTCTCTCTCACTCCCTCTCTCTCTCGCTCTTTCCATATATGGTACATTTGTACCCGGTACATTTGCCCACAGAACTAGCTGCAACATTTATAGACTTGTAGGCCATAGACATTTTCTTAAAATGTATATCACTAAGAAGAATATTATGACGAGCTGACTGACCTCTTCTTGCTCATCTCTGCATTTGTACACCACTGTAACTGACAGACCAACAGACGTAAACCGGTCAGTGATTCAGGGAAAATATGAGTAGACCCTTCTGTAATCCAAATGTTCTGTTATTGCAAGTCAGAGTCAGTTGAATGGTTCTTTGACAGACATAATTTATTCGGAAGATAAATTAATAGCTCGTACGTTGTGGTCCAGTCAACTAACTGTTTCCCATAGAATTGCTCGATCAGGGTGTATTTTTAGTTATAAAACGACAACAACGATATCTACGCTATGACTGTACCAGACAAATTCACATCATTTATATTTAGTAGAATACAAAAGATGCAAATAAAGAACATCAAAACCATAATACGTGCTACGGGCTAATGAAAAGTTCTCCTAAATTTACAAGTCAAGAAAAAATACGTTAAGAAGTTTCATAAAATATACTAAGCCTCACGCATTTATATTAAATGTCCAACTCAACTAGTATGAGCCACAGCAGCTGCGCAGCCAAAAAAGAAAGGGGATACTGCTCAAAACTCCTAATGTAGAAACATCAACTGAAAGAACACGAACAAAAGCATACATAGAAATATTAAAAAAATTAAATACAAAGTTCTCAATCATTAATGGTCTAAAGAGGACACAGTTTTAAGAAACAGAACATGTGAAAAACATTGAAGCATGATTAATGATGGACACTAAGTTTGAAGAAGTTGATGCTCTGAAAATTAACAACATATCTTATGTAACATCATTAGAAAATAGTTTTAGTGAAAAACCTACGCAACACCAATAGCAAGAGAATTATGGAGAATAAATCGCTACGAAAGAGGAAAGCAAAAAATAGAAGACAATGATTTGACATAAAAGAGGTTTGTTAAGATATGCGAAACTACAAAGTATGGAAGCGATATCTACAAGATGATAGTGAAAGCTTCAAAACTGAACGTTATTTATGGCGCTAACATCGTTAAAAGTTTTATAGTTACATAGCATACGATGCACTATTGAGTGGTCAGGATAAATGTAAGCAGATAACCCTTAACTAAGTAAAGACTTGGTGTTTGTTTGACCAGTTTTCTAGTGCAGGAATCCGTAAAGAGACTCAATTATTAAATATTCGTAAGAGTAAATAAGAACAACATAGTGCAAGGCGTGTAATTACCATGCTTATTCATCATAACCACAGACAGCTGTATAGTTTTCATCGTCGACAGCGTCATCGTCATCGTCAGTATCATCATCGTCACCACCACAACCTGCATCGTCGTTATCATCAACATCATTATTTTTAAAGAATCCCTTTGGTGCAACATTTGTGGCGTACATTTTGTAAATTTTCTCATTATAAGACAGGCGATTGTTCAGCGAAAGTATATTAGGAGAGAACTGCATTCTTTTTCTCAGATTATTTATAAAACTTGATATCGTGGAGAGATTATTAATAAAGAACATAATATCGATATTTTTTATAAAAGAAAAAAACCTTTCTTTGTAAATATTTGTACCCAAGTTGGATTTTGAGAACCAATAATAAATCAATATATGTATGTATGTATGTATGTATATAAACACACGCGCGCATAAATACGTGTATGTGTGTGTGTGTGTGTGTGTGTCTGTGCGTGAGTTTGTATGTGTTTTTCAGAGAGTGTGTGTGAGAGGTGTGAGTCTGTGTGTGTGTACATACACACATACATTCCTATGCATATTGAGATATATTAAGCTGGAAAACGGCCACTCCCCAAATTGTGTACACACCTATTATTATAGAGAATTGTTTAATACAAACCTTAAAAACTGAAAGGAAATATTCAATCGATGCACATCTATTAATAGAAAGATGAAAGAAAAAAGTATTTCTCATTTCCTCTCATTCATATGACTAGTAGTAATAATGCTTTCTCTCAAAAAGGAGATGCGCATATATGTGTGTGTTTGTGTGTGTGTGTTTGTGTGTGTGTGTGTGTGTGTGTGTATTTGTGTGTACATGTAAAGCACTGTCCCACACACTCTCTCACACACGCCTATAACGTAGGTAAGGAACAAGAAAGGGAGTAAATCCTCGCCGCATTCGTAGATGAATAATTTCTGTGAGCATTTGAGTACTGATAGTACAATACCAATGGTCTCATGCAAATAAACTTGCAACCATTCAACCATGCTTTCAATACTGTTAGGATATCCATTTTAGCCTGGTTATATGTGAGTGTGTGTGTACACCCCCACACACGCACACACACACACACACACACACACATATATATATATATATATATACATACACAGATATATACGTATATATATATGTGTGTATATATACATATATACATTTATATATATATATATATATATATATATATATATATGTATATATACATTTATATATCCCTGTATATCTACGTATATGTATATACGCATATATATATATATATGTATATTCTTTTATTTGTTTCAATCATTTGACAGCGGCCATGCTGGAGCAGCACCTTTAGTTGAGCAAATTGACCCCAGGACTTATTCTTTGTATGTCCAGTACTTATTCTATCGGTCTGTTTTGCCGAACCGCTACGTTACGGTGACGTAAACAAACCAGTATATGTTGTTGAGTGAATTTGGGGGACAAACGCAGACACACAAATATATACATTCAGTTTCCATATTCTTGCGGCATCGATCTATTTCATATGTTTATTAAACGAGATCTTAGTCTTGTAAACGAAATATTTATTTCTTTATTGCCCGCAAGGAGCTAAACATGGAAGGGACAAACAAAGACAGACAAAGGGACTAAATCGATTACATCGTTCCCCAGTGCGTAACTGGTACTTATTTAATCGACTCCGAAAAGAGGAAAGGCAAAGTCGACCTCAGCGGAATTTGAACTCAGAATGTAACGGCAGACGAGATACCGCTACAAAAATATTAACTCTAAAAATAGGCGGCGGCAATAGGTATATGATATCGTAGAAAATACATATCCGAATGGCATAGCTTTCTTAGTTTTGTTTTATAAATAAATGACTGAAAGAAGGAACACGACGGAAAAGTAGCCGCGAAATGGTAAATATTGTCAATTTTGCCTAGGAATTAGTATAAAAATTGAAAAGAAACGAAACTGAAAACACCTCTCAGACACGCACAGAAATACAAAACATACACATCCACGCACAAATGCTGTTGAATGTCTAGCACACAGAATGTTACAATCTGATGTTTTTTGTGTATAGAAGTGTTTAACAAGTTTCAAACTTCGGGAGTAAGATTCAACTCAACAACATTAATGTTGTGATGTACACTGAATCTGTGAAAAGTTTATATCAACGGAGTATGTTGTCACTCACTTAGCTATTCCACATATCAAACCGATGCAATAATGACATCTTAAAGTTTAAAAGTTAAAAAGAAATGCAGATATTTCAGGAGACTTACTGAAATATTTTGCCTGCAAACTCTTTACTTGTTCCAGTCATTTTAGTGTGCATATTTTATAGATCTCAGATATTATGTCATCACATTTCATGCATAGATGACAAATTATAAATACCAAATAAGCAGATATTATATTGGAAAGTATTACAAATATACAGAAATGACCAAATCAAATAGTTGACATATCCCAAATTAAATTTTGTACCATAATTTTTTTTAATCTTTTCATATTTGTTGAATACGAATCCACGCTTTCGTACCAAACGTCTGGCTTTACACGCTCTCTCCACCATTTTAACTCTTCCACTTATAAGTATCAGAATGAAAGATATTTTAAAATAAGGCAATCAGATTGGCTTGGATGTAACTATGGATACAGTCAATCCTCTAAACATCCTCCTTGAAAATATAGATCATTGGAAATAAATCTAATTTTACAAGAATATGAGCATTTAATCAATGTTGATTTATTCACTGCTAATTTCATTCCTCTATTTTTCAGTCTTTGAAATATATTTGGTTCGCTCTTGATGCAAGAGTGACAGCTTAGCTGACCCATCAGCAATATAGGGACGCTGTTGCCAAGAAATATGGAATACATGCAATGCCAGATAAATATGCTTATGTAATTTTGTTTAAATAAACAAATATCATTGGATGCTCCACACATTGAATAGAAAGGATATTGGGAATAGATAATGCAATCTTTATTTTATATCCGAAAGAATAGCACCAATAAAAGATAACTTTTAATATATCTGGAAACAAACACAGATTCTAGAGTGAAATTTGTTCATATTGATTAAATATTACATTAATAGTAGTAAGATAGTACTCGTAAAATATCAGCTGAGACTGATACGTTGAGGGAGATAGCAAGCAAAACATGTGATTTCATAAATCGATAAATACTTTCAGAGCCTTTCAGAAATCAAGTGGCATCCGTTATAAAATTAAAGATCAACACATGAGCAATTAGGAAGAAGAATAATTACACTGAGTGTAAAATGATGAAGTTATATAAACAAATAAACATAAATGTGTTTGATTCATAAAACAGCAACACGATATTTGTTTTTCTTTCTAAATGTCAAAGATGCAAAAATAAAGATTACTGACCCAAACAACGGGATAACAAAACAAAACCAAAAAGAAAAACAGTTTGGAAAACTGCCCGTTCAAATAATACACAGCGAATTGTGATGTAAATAAGTTTGTGTTTTTTGAGCATTGTTGCAAAGCCTACGGTATTTTCGTACCATGATATATACGCATGGATGGTCATATTGTATATATACATGCATACATACATACACACACACACACACACACACACATATATCTATATATATATATATATATACACATACACATATATGCATACAAACACACACACATATGTATATAGGCGGAGAGAGAGAGAGAGAGAGAGAGAGAGAGAGAGAGAGAGAGAAAGTGAGACAGAGAGACAGGAAGAACACAGGACAAGTTAACTGGGGAATATAACCTCGCTATTTACCATATGTAGCTCTTCTATAGATATCGGTTATCTAAAAATTGAAAAGTGGAAAGATTTTCACGCTACCACTCCGATTATCCGAAAATCTACAAAATGTCTATAGAGTATGTATAGTGACAAACATCGAAGAATGGATTTAATGCATCATTTACAATCGTTTCATCATTTTTTCAATATAACCGATCTTGCATAATATTGTAATGGTGCCGGTATTTATTGCCTAATTTTCATTTGCCATCTAGATTTTATTTCATAGCATATGTTGGAAATGATTTCTCACAACTCCGTACACATATTATGATGAGTGATGCTGCCATCTCGCAAATACATTCCAAAATGAAAAGGTCGAAGTGATCATGTTTGTCAGATGAACAAATGCATACAAGGGACGAAATGGATGAAAGGGGAGTCACATAATATGAAAAGATAATAATTTTTATTGGACTGGTTTATAATCTAGTTACTTTTTATCTTGGTTGATACATGACCCATACAGCTTCGGTTCATCGGAGAAATGGTGACTGGATCCATTTCTTTGGTTGCTTTGTTTAGTGATCAGGTACGGTAGGAATTTAATGAGAGAACAAAGGGTGGTACTGAAAATTAATCGCAATGAAGAATTTCCTTTTAGAAGCATGTCAGATTTAATATCCTCCTTGCCATATCTAAGAAGCAGGTAAATTCAACAGCGTTTGGTTACACAGTGGACGGAAGTTACTTATTACTTATGGTGGAACGAATTTAGATAATTGCAGTGTCTTGATAACCTATGTCATATTTTTCAAAACCTTTTTCGTACTCTAGGCTTAGTATAAACAAGATAAGTCTTCGATTCCTTAACATCCTTTCGTGTATCACGTTTATTAATTAGTATGTGTGCTGAATACATTTTTACACTTAGTACAATGCTTCTGTAGAATAAGGTTGCGACAGCCAGTGTACATCTTATGATATTTTGGCAGGTTAATGGACAGTGATTTTAAGCTTCCGTGTTGTTTTTAATTTGGAAGATGATAAGGTTAATGGGTTTTCGCTGTCATATTTGAACGATTAACGTGCACTTCATACACTTTCCATACAATATCATTAAATCTCGCCGATTAAAGATGAGTTACTTCAATAATTATCCCAACCTGGAAATTTCCTATTCTGTATCCTTTCCGGAATGTTTCTAGTACAGCCCTTTCGATTTAACGAAATTTTTGTTCAATATATTGCCTGTTTTCATACATTTATCAATTCAACCTTTTCTCTAAATATGTAATTTTTCTTTTATCCATCTCACGTAGATTCTAGTTTCTTCTGTTAATGGGATGTTGTATTATTGATATCGTGTCCGTTTTGTTGGAAATAATATAAACACACTGAACAATGAATGTGGGTTTTGTCACACCCACAATGAATACGGGTGTGACAAAATTTCAAAATCAAATCTGACTTTACGTGTGCTTCAGAAAACCTCATTTATGTTATATGATGCTCGAGCTGCCACCATAACTACATAGAGTCCACAGGATTATCCCTCAGACGCAGATGCACTCTGCATTGACAGCAGATTGCATTCCCAGAATACAGAATGATACTCTTTAGTAAACATATTGAGAAATGTGCAAAGCAAATGCTACCACAATTTGTAATCTTTCCATTCTATGAATATGCCATTGGAACACCAACACAAGTTAGATTAAATAAGGAAACGTCTTCATTGAAAAATATAAGCCAAAATTTAAACATTTCTAACATTTGTAAATAAGAAAACTCACCTCATTGAAAAAAATATAAAGCAAAACCTAACTACATGTAACATTCTATTTCTTCTAACCCAAATCATGTTAAATTAATAAAAAAAACTAGGCATTCCCAACATTCTGATTATCTCACTTATACCGGAAAAAGTCCCTGATTACCTTCCCCTGTCTTGAAACTCCATATTTCACAAAATAGCGAAGACATGACACGATATAGGTAAAGAAATTTGAGAAATTTGAAAAGAAAATACGAAACCGGTTATTTCTCCAAAACAACGTTACTATACGCAAAATTTGATAACATTTTTCTAACATAATGATTTAAATATATCTTTTAACCATATAACACAAGCCTTCAATAGTTTTTTCATTCCTTTTTGTCTTATATATATGAGTGTGTTTGTGTTTGTATGTGTGTGTATATGTGTGTGCCTTATATATATATATATATATATATATATATATATATATATATATGCATGCATGTATATATGTATGCACGTATGTATGGCCTTGTCATTCCCAGTGACTATAGATGCTACTTACATACAAGGCAATAAATCACTTAGATTCAAATTCACTAGACAATGTGTCTGCAACTTGTCTCTTCGGCAAATCATATAACTTGATACTATAATGATAGCTAGTAATTCACCGTAAACCTTGGTCTTCTTCGAGCTGGTAGTTTAAATAGGAAGTATTGTGTCTGCCAATTGATAATTGAATACTTAATTATATCAGTAAAGAATACAATCATCCTAACCGTCTTTTTGTTGACTTTTTGGATGTTAGCTATTCACTCGTTAATCTAAAGTAAAATGTTTCCTATTTAAGCGGAATTAGAAATGTATTTTATACATTGTATTTCTCCAATTGATTATAATTAGAGGACTGCCGTGGTTATGTTGCAGCATTTGTACGATAATACACTTGATTAAATTATTGTTATTCACACGGTACGCTATTGAACACCTCTACGTTTGTTGAAAATCTTGTAAATCATGGAATAAACGTAATGTCATATACGCCATTCTTCTCCAATGATATATATGAATATGTTGTCTTGAATGCAAAACGACGAAGGATGAAAGTTTTGGCAGTAAATAGAACCATCTTGTGATACACACTTGCACATCTCCTCGTCAGAAATGTTCAAACCAATGAACCATCTATTAACAATAGGTCACCAATAGGTGATACAACATGCATAAACCTAATCCATATAGTACACAATATAACTTATAATATTTAAGTTTTAGGGCCTTATGTAACTAGTTTTCTTTCAAGGTCTAATTTCAGTCTAAACAACAATGATATATCAAATACACAGAGAAACGAAAGTCGCAATAATTGTCTCAGATCATTAACTGCTTAAATGTTGTAATATTGATCATGACACACTACATGCGAAGCTATACAGTGAGAGAAAGAGAGAGAGAGAGAGAGAGAGAGAACAGAGAGACAGAGAGAGAGAAAAAGAGATAGAGATACCCTGTGATTTGAAGGAGAGATAAAAGTATAATATATCCGAGCTAATCATTTTCTAAAATCAATTTGTAACTTCAAAAATATTACTAACCTTGATATTTTTAACGTCCACGTTTAGTGCCATATTATATATAACAGCTTGACATAGAGTCTGGTTAGTAATCATGAATTATATAAATATTGATCTAGCCCGAGTTACTTACACTGTTTAATAAAATTTAGATTTGTTTCAACTTACATTTGTTTATGTTTTTATACATTTCTAACCGAAATATTTTATGTAATTTCAACGTATTTACAATAGCGTGTGAGAACAAACACCATCGCAGACCGAATCTAAAGGGACATAGAAATTGATATTAGAAAATCAAAGTAGACAAACCAAAGTAATTTTTCTTGCTTTGTTTTTCAGTCAATATCGGTCTATTATTATAGATTGACCTACTTTTTAGCAATTATCTATTTAGAATAATATAACAATTATTATCACATAAATGATTGACTCTATAGGAAAATTTGATCACTGCACAATTTCAAATGAAAATCAATAACTATATAAAGTTCTTGTACTTACGTTATTATATATGAGTGATGGAGAGTATATTTTTTATGAGTATATATGTGGGTGTGTGTCTATACATATATGTCTACATATACATATATATATATATATATATATATATATATATATATA
>NC_068992.1:1698332-1704052 GCF_001194135.2 Octopus bimaculoides
TGTGTGTGTGTGTGTGTAGTAGTAGTAGTAGTAGTAGTAGTAGTAGTAGTAGTAGTAGTAGATTGCCCGATCGAGGAAAATATCGAGAGTAATATCTCGTATAGTGAAAAGGTGGGGAAACACCGAGCTCGTTCAGTGTCACTCGCTCCCGGGCGATCTACTCGCGCAAATCAGTCAATGTGCTGGTTGAATCATACATAAAACTACAAGCGTTATTCAGTTCGTTCGCTATTGCCTATCTTAGATAAATCTTGTCGACAAGAGTCAATGAACTTGAAACATCGCTGTCTAAGATTCCCGACAGAGGGCAACATTAAACGAAATGGGTTTTTTCACACCGTTTTACCTTAAGAGAGATTTTTTCTCCACGGTAACTGCAGTGTATTTGACTTTAACAGGTGAAATATGTAACAAACATATTTCAACTAACCTAAATTGCAATACATACATATATATGTGTGTGTGTGTGTGTGTGTGTGTGTGTGTGTGTATGTGTGTGTGTGTGTGTGTTTGTGTGTGTGTGTGTGTACAGACTTCGTATCATTATACTAAATTGTTTTTAAAATATATGCAGAGATTTTCCTGTAATTATAATTCCAATGTATATAGATTGTATATATTTATGTAGGCTCACACCTGTGTTACTATATAACATAATGTCCTAATAATTATTTTCCATATATCAACATTTATACGTGGTGTCTACTGTTCTGTAATAAATTTCTACAAAAGGACGGGCAAAGTGTAACCGATGCGTACAAATGATTTCATGTATTTCAGTAATTCACTTCCTCATAGCTATTTATTCAGCAGAGGAAAGTTATTACAACCTTTAGATAATTTTTGCGTGAAACGCTTTTGTTATAGCACATTACAATTCCCCTTCTCGGTGCGTCAACAATTTAAACAAAATCGCAGTATATTAGCGGGCGTTAAAAACCTACTATCTACATATATCGCTATTCATCTCACATAATTTAATTATTACTAGCTGTTTTCACTAGCCTAAAGTGCATCGTCTCTTCTTGATATTGATTAGCTATTGTCGTAACGAACTTGGAGTAGTGTGAGCGGCTAATCGTGTGCTGTTAATGGTTGTAAATTGTATCCGTGGCCAAAGACATACTTTTGAACAACCCACCTTCATTGCTAAAAGCGAAAAACTATTGTCGGAGCAAAACCTTATTTTCGACTTTATAAATATACTTTGATACATCTAACAAGATTTCCATTTCAGAGTCTCTATTTGTATAACAAATTACCTACATTTGCACATACACACTTATATGCGTCACATTGTGGAGGACGTTTCCATGGTTTTGGTTTTGTTAATGTATATGTAGTTTCTGATGTCTGCGTTGGATTCATTGTTACAGAATCAGTACTAAAGATACAGAGAGTGTCCTCATCTCATATATTACACAACAACAAATTCTTTCGAAATCTCAAACCCTAGGAGCAGTAAGTGACGAGCAAGGCGAGCGGTTTCATCAGGATCTCAATACCATAGGAAACCAGACATAGTGTTAATTGAGAAAGAAAGTAAACGCTGCTGGCTCATACATATAGCATGTCCAGCTGACAACAAGGTATGCGGTAAGGAAGAAAGAAAAGTCGATAATTATAACAGGTTAACTAGGTCGGTTAAGCAGTTGTGGCCGTTGAAAAAAGGTGGTAGTAATAGCAATAAATGTCGGAGCCCTGGGAACACTGAGTAAAAATCTTGAGAAGTGCATGGAAACAAATAGGGGCTGCAATAAGGACGGAACACTTGCAGGAAACAACAGTGCTTGGAACTGCTCGAATACTTCGGCTTGTGGTCGAAAAGTAAGGGGTGTTACGTTAGTTCACTGGTAGTAAATCAGCATTAGCTGTGCAAAAACAATAAAATAATAATAATGATAACAACAACAACAACAACAACAACAACAACAACAACAACAACAATAATAATGATAATAATAATAATAATATCAATATATTAGACACAAAGCAGGGTTCTTGAATAATATAATAATAATAATAATAATGATAATAATAATAATAATAATAATAATAATAATAATAATAATAATAATAATAATAGTCAAAATAATAATAATGATGATAAAGATAGAGATATAAGAATAGGAAATTAAATTCCATGGTAAAATGAGGTTATTATTAAGCAAGTAAACGAATTTAATAGGGATCTTTAAAAAAAATGTTGCAAGACGCAATAAATGTGGAACGGATATTTAATAAAGTGTCATTAGAAAAGCGCATCACTTTCACTTCTGCATTAAATAAATTGAACGCATTTCTATCACCAGTATGAATGCATGCTTATTTTACAGCATCTAATTTAGTACTGAAAGGGATCCCGTGGGCAATATATGCATACATACATACATACATATATATATATATATATATGTGTGTGTACATATATATAGGTGCGTGTGTGTGTATGCATATGTGTTTCTGTATTCGTATGCATACCTACAATATAGAGTGATAGATTGATTTTGCTTGAGATATGTGTATATATTAATATAAAAATCATGTAATATTTTAGTTACTTATTCAGAGGAATAACATGCATTATCATTGACAGCATTGGAATAGGATAATGATATACCAAATGTAACATTTTTGGCTTTTTACAATACTGCTCTTTCTGATAATGATCCTGTTAACTGGTGTTGCTGGATTTTGAATTTTAATCCTCGAGACTAGTAACAAATTGCAACATTCCGTTATCCTTAAGGAGGCGAACTGGCAGAATAATTAACACGCTGGGCGAAATGCTTAGCGGCATTTTGTCTGTTTTTACGTTCTGAGTTCGAATTCCGCCCAGGTCGACTTTGCCTTTCATCCTTTCGGGTTTCGATATATTAAGTACCAGTTGCCAACGCTCTTAAACAGAAAGGAATAAGGGAAAATAAACAGAGAGAGAATGAAAAACAGAAAAACAGAAAAACAGAAAAACTTGTAGATATCAGCGTTCCAGCCTACCGATCATTGGAAATAAAATGGTTGAAAGAAAGGGAGATAAATACATCGTTATGACCCTTTATAGTATTTTTATTTGTATTATTATGCGTTTATTTTAATGGATGCATATATCTATTTGCTATCCTTAATTTATTGTGTACCTTGTTCTTAATTCTTTGTCTTCTCTTTTCTCACTCTTTAACTTCTTTGTACCTTTTCACTATCATCTCTTTTCGTCAATATTTTCTCTCTCTCTCTCTCTCTCTCTCTCTCTCTCTCTCTCTCTCTCTCTCTCTCTCTCTCTCTCTCTCTCTCTCTCTCCCTCTGTCTCCCTCTGTCTCCCTCTTTCATTCTGTTGAGTACACCTAATTTTTAACAAAACCGCAGTTTATGTCTTGTTTTCCATTGTCTTTTTCCTATTCTTTCTTTCTTCTCTCCCTCTCTGTATCTATCTATTTATCTATCTATCTATCTACCTACCTATCTATTTATCTATCTATTTACCTATCTATCTATCTATCTGTCTGTCTGTATGTCTGTATGTCTGTTATTTCTATGTTCTTCCTACTATGTCGTTGTTTCTTTTGCTCAATATTTTCCTTGCAACATAAGTATTCTAAGGGTTGCCATCTGTCCAACTTCAGACATTTGATGTGTGTTAACTTAATGCAATTATGTGTTCCCCAGATGAACCGCTGTGATTCAGCATCCAAATGCACTTGGAATACCCACTATAGAGGATGCAGATACCGTCAATGGAAAATGGCATGTAGGAAAGCAATGATGCAAAGTGCTTCTTCTGTTTATCATATTTCTTCCTATATGTATGTGAACGCGTCTGTCTGCGTGTGGCACGTGAGAGCACGCGTCTATATGTGTGAGTGTGTGTTTGTGTGTGTGTGTGCGTGTGTGTGTTGTGTGCGCGCATGTGTGTGGTGTGTGTGTATGTGATGTATGGTGTGTGTGTGTGTGTGTGTGTTTGTGTGAATACGCGTTTGAAAGTCTATATTTTTCTACATATAGCTACATCCGGTTACCTAACTAAATATGCATAGACTTATATGTACGTGCTTATTTATGCACACATGCATGCTTGCAAATCACCGCTTAGCGACGATTGCAAAATTTTTAAGTAACAAGTTGTTAGTTGCGACCGCTGTACTTGAAAGATGAAGGTGTTGTCTCTTTCCTGTCTTGTAGCGACATTCACTCGGGAGGGGTTAAGCCAGATCCTACTCCGTTACTCGAGTCAAAGCCGTCCATGCACGTCTGTCGGCGGCCGATTCTGCCGCGTGTTGAAGCCACTCGTGGTTCCAGGGACGAACGCCAAAGTCACGTGGGCTGGAAATGAGCTTCATATCTGCTTTGACTGTTTTGAGCCACGTCTTCAACTGACTACCTCTCCGCTTACGCCAGCCCAACGTAGGACCTGATGCCGATGTCTTCCAGAAGTCAAGGTGGAGGCATATGTCTTAGTGGTTAAGGTATTTGGCTCAACACCGTAAGGTGAAATCGATACCCGGCGGTGATTTTTGTCCCTGGACAAATGATTATTCCAAATTGTCCCTGGTGTTGCTTGTAGCTCCATTCTTGTCACATTCTGTGTCACGCTGAATCTCCCCGCAAGCTACGATTAACGTAAGCGTGTTTGCTGAATGTTCAGCCACTTGCTGACTAATTTCACAAGCAGGCTGTTTTGTTGATCGGATCAACTGGAACCCTAGGTATCATAAACGACGGAGTAACATTTTTTAAACATTTCATCTCAAAATGTGACATAAACTCTATCCTTTGACCTTTATCTTGTTTTTTCGATTCTCCATTGCAAGTAATTCCTTACTGTTAATTACATCACCTCCCTCAGTTTTGTCAGTACTAACCATAACATTTTCTTAATATTAACTGATGATCACATTTATTCAACAATACACAACATTAAACCGTCAATCGAAATAACTGTTTTTTCTATTTTTTTAAAATCATTGTAAATTATAATCTTTTATTTAACATTCATAACAATATAGTCATTTGTTTTTATGTGCATTTAAATATTTTCTGGTGTATCATTAAATAATTCTGGAACATGACTAACCAAAATATTATTTGAGTGCTTTGAAGTGTATTAAATAGATAAATTTTACCAATTCGTTTTGTTTTATTTTGTCTTTTGTTTTTGGTTTTTCAGTTATTCTCCTAGCAAAAAATAAAAGGAAAAAAAAACTATGTATTTATTGAACATACTTAGTGCCCCAGGCCTGATGGTTTTATTTTATTCCAAAATGTTATTAGTTTCTCTTTCTTCCTAATATATGTAATACTGTAACTTATCTTTTAATCTGAAAAGTAATATAAATTTGTATTACTCTTATGATTTCCACTACTCAATTTAAGTTAATTTAAATATTTTTATAACTTTAAATCTGGTTAGACATCAATTTAATATATAGTTGAAACTTTCAGTATTGCAATAGTTAATACTGATACACACAGATACACACACACACATACACACACACATATACACACACACACACACACACATACACACACACACACACACACACACACACATATATATATATATATATATATATACATATACATATGTATATATATAAAATTAAGAGCGCTAATTGGTTGAACTGTATAAAGTGGATAACTACAACATTTATACCTTCATTATATTCATATATATATAGATATAAAAATATACATATAACTACAAACAAATACACACACGCATA
>NC_068992.1:1704336-1711291 GCF_001194135.2 Octopus bimaculoides
ATATATATATATATATATATATATATAGAGAGAGAGAGAGAGAGAGAGAGAGAGAGATAAGTAGATAGATAGATAAGCGGTAAAGACACCCTTCAGTCATGAGTCACCAAGGGACTGGTCCAAGGCACAAGTTTGGAGAAGGTTGTTATGGAAGACCAGCAGTCGCACATGCATACCAACCTCCACATTACTGTGTTATCCAAGGCAAATTCTGATACAGCTTGGCACCAGTGACGTCGCAACTCCTTTGTACAGCTGAAAGAACTGGAACGGCAAGGAATAAAGGAATAACGAACACAGTACACACCGGTCTGGGAATCGAATTCAATCCTTTATGAATGTGAATCCGATGCTCAAGATTCATAATAATTCTATTTACATGTAAATAGAGCCTTAAATATTAGGCTTCATGCCGGAGTCATATGGGCAGCGCTGTGAGAATAATTTTGATCTGGTGGAGTCTGTCTTTTCCCACACCTGAGAACAATCGATTGCTGAGAGAAAGAGAGAGAGAGAGAGAGAGAGAGAGAGAGAGAGAGAGAGAGAGAGAGAGAGAGAGAGAGAGAGAGCGAGAGGGAGAGGGAGAGAAAGATAGATTGGTAGATAGGGAGACAAATATTAAGAGATAGAATAAACAGGGAAACAATCCCAACGCTTTATCAGTAATTCATTTAAGTCATCAGAAATGATGTAAGCAAAAGTTGGATTCGTAATCAAGAGAACGGAGAGAATCGAGTCGATTTCTATTAAGTAGTCTATCTAATAATTCTATCAATTGCAGAGTGTTTTCAGAAGGTGAAAATACGAAAATTTGACATATTATTTTCATTTTTAAACAATCAATTTATGAAATTATATTTCATTTTATTTGATTTCATTTCCTATAAACGTTACTCGTGGTTTTCTTTCTTATGATAAGGTAATTGGATTAATGTGATATTTCAAATGAAAACATCGCAGGAAACTGAGTAGTGACAAATGAAAACTTCTGCTTTATATAAAACATAGCAAACATAAGACCGTATGTCAGTAATATCAGTGATAATTCTTGTCATTTTGGAGTGATATTCTACCCATTTCTCTTTCTGTCCCTTAACCGACCCTTTCTTTCCCTCTTTCTCTCTTTCTCTCTCTCTATCCCCCCCCCCATCTCTGTTTATATCTCTCTTTCACATATGTAGGAAAACATGCTTGCACAACAAACATGTACAGCGATTTCATCCCACAGGCATTCATATGAGCAAACAGAAGTTCCCAGCCGCATATATGTTCATAGATTCACGTCTACGGATCAAACAATGGGCCAACCTAATCTATATGTGCCCCTCTCCCTCTCCTACCCCCTTCCCCCATCTCTCTCTCTCTCTCTCTCTCTCTCTCTCGATTTCCTAAGTTTATATCTTTTATCTGCAACTACAGTCATCAGACTACGGCCATTGTGGAGTAACTCCTTGAAGAATTCTTAGTCGAATGCATCGACCCCACTGCTTATTCTTTAAAGCCCGACACTTTCATCGGTATTTGGACGAATGGCAAAGCTACGGGGACGTAAACACACCAGCACCAGTTGTCAAGCGGTGATGGTGGGATAAACACAGAAACGAAGATACGCGCGCACACACATATACATTCTTATATACGTCGGACTTCTTTCAGTTTCCGTCAGCCAAATCCACTCACAAGATTATTGTCGGCCCGAGGCTATAAAGTAGAAGACACTAGGCCAAAGTGACACGCAGTGTGGTTGGGAAACATACATCCACGCATACACCTGTTTTCGTCTTTTGTTTTTTTGTAAATTCCATATGTACACACACACACACACACACACACACACACACACACACACACACACACACATACATATGTATATATATATATATATTGTTTAAAGGATCGTGGGTAAGGCAAATCCCATGAAAACAAAAATATGATTAATGTAAACTTACCTTCCATTTAATATTTCGGGGTTATGTCTTCATTTTCAAGAAACTGACGAATGTTGCCGATGTACGTGTATGTGTGAGCGTGTGTGGAGTGGGCATGCGCGGAAAGCTGTTCCTATATCAACCGGCTAGCTTCCTGCAACTCTCTTCTGTTGTTGATATTTGGTTTTCTTTGGTGTATGAGGATGGCCTCAGAGATTCTAAGGTTTCCTCTGTTCCGCTGTATTGTCCTGATGTGCAATATGAATTCCCGGGTTTGCCATTTTCGTAGATGTTTCTTCACGCAAATGAAGAATAACAAAATAGAGATATTTAAGTTAATTAGAGTCTATTATCAGCAAACAATAAACCCTTGTTAACTTATATATTCCATTGTTTTATTCTTCATTTGCACGATTATAAACCATGTTTTATATATAAAACTATTATTTTATTTTATGGGTGTTAACTTCCCTCCAAACTATTGGCTAGTGAACCAGTATTTGCTTGGATAATGCCATCCCTTAATGGCGCCTACTTTAGCAAAACGGGTAAAATTGTTTGCGGCACTTCGTCAGTCTTAGCATTCTGAGTTGAAATTCCGTTGAGGTCGACTTTGCCCTTCATTCTATCGGGACCGATAAAAAATATGTACCAGTTTAACAGTGGAGTCGATGTAATTGGTTTATCCCCAGCTGGAATTTGTTGTCCTGGTGCCAAAATTTGAAGCCAGTATACGCGTGTGTGTATATTAATTTCTATTCTCGTAGTTTCTTCTACCAAACCTATCTAGACACGTGTTTGTGCGCATTCGCCTATGTACATGTCTGTGTGTGTGCGTGTTGTGTGTGTGTGTGTGTATGTGTACGTGTGTGCGTGTATGTGTGCGCACGCGCGTGTATGTATGCGCACGCGCGTGTGAGTATCATTGTGAGCTCGTATAGAACATTGTACTTCAACAAAAAGTCTTGTCTTTAATGTATTACTGTGATTCGATGAGATACTACGTGAATATCGATGCTAATTAGTACTATTCATATTAAGTATGCTGTTTAATGGTATATTATGACCAACAGCTAGCTTTTCAACCAAATTTTGATGTATGGGAGATTGCTTTTGTAGCTTTCATTTATTGGAAATGGAAGATATTTGTATACCCAGACACACATCGTCTACATAAAGAATTTATCATTTTGTGAAATCAATCTTTCTGCCCCCACCTGCTCTGGTTTTGTATCATATTTCTGAAGTATATCTGAAATTAAAGCAGTCAGTATGAACACAACTGCATACAGAGAATAAAAGATTGATGAATCGAATAATAGCAAGTAATGAGCAGAGATGATTTTAAACACAGCAGAGTATTGTTTGTTGGATTAACTTTGAACTGTTTATATTACTATATTTGAAACCCCTGGAACAGTGAGTTATTAGTCTGATCGCAGCGCATTTGAATTCATGAGCATGAAGCAACCAATAAATATTCTAAATGTTATATTTCTTCAACAAATTGTTTTAATATGTTGTTGGGACTGGAATAGATGTTAATAACTTCAGTTATTTCTCTTAATCTTCTAAAAAGGTACAGTGTTCGAACTAAATTTGATAGTTTGCGTAACAGGAAAAGGAAACATTGTCCCATCCAAAAATAACGGTATCCAAAACTCCCAAAATATCAAATATGCTAAAGTTTGGAGATAGCAGTTTACTCAGAGTGGCCGCTCTCAGCGTGCACCATGGCTTCGAAACGGCCCCAGAACGTGGTGCATGCCATTCCTCTCTTTGTCGTTTGGAAGATATTACGCGAGCGTCTGTTTGGGTGTGTGTGTCTTAAAGATAAGCTCCTCACAGTTCCCGTCAGCCAAATTCAGTTATAAGGCCTCACTCGGTCCGTGACGCTTCTCCAAGGGGCTGCGCACTAGGACTCAATTTAATCGAAAATCATATGATTGTCAAGTCAGCGTTTTAAACATACAGACCTTCGTGCGCTTATGTTCAGTCTGAACCTGGGACATTTTAACGATTTATCATTCCTTTATAGGAAATTATGTTTTTGCTACGAACTACGACCCCCTCATCGATTCACAACTCATATAATCATTCCTTTTTGAACCAAACATTCAGTCATTTCTTTTACTCTTTTACTTGTTTCACTCATTTGACTGTGGTCATGCTGGAGCACCGCCTTTAGTCGAGCAAATCGACCCCAGGACTTATTCTTTGTAAGCCTAGTATTTATTCTATCGGTCCTTTTGCCGAACCGCTAAGTTACGGGGACGTAAAAACACGAGCATCGGTTGTCAAGCGATGTTGGGTAGACAAACACAGACACACAAGCATATATATACACACATATATACATATACACGACGGGCTTCTTTCAGTTACCGTCTACCAAGTCCACTCACAAGGCTATAGTAGAAGACACTTGCCGAGGGTGCCACGCAGTGGGACTGAACTCGGAACCATGTGGTTCGTAAGCAAGCTACTTACCACACAGCCACTCCTACGACTAAAATTTCTAACGCTTTTCTTGAAACTATTGCATTTCTTTTCATAGTTTCTCTGATATTTAAACGTTAGTATAAAGGAGCAGTTTATCAGTACGTAAGAAAATGCCCCTCTGGACTTTTGTGTTTACAAATGTGT
Source organism: Octopus bimaculoides (assembly GCF_001194135.2). Classification (NCBI taxonomy): domain Eukaryota; kingdom Metazoa; phylum Mollusca; class Cephalopoda; order Octopoda; family Octopodidae; genus Octopus; species Octopus bimaculoides. The sequence continues at coordinate 1,708,911 of NC_068992.1, forward strand.
GTTTACCACATATTTGAAATCTTATTATAGGTTATTCTTTTTTGGCAAAGTTGCGCTGTCATTGAAATAGGCAGAAAGATATGCAGGAATGACGTCGCTACATTTGATTTTTCAAATCCTCTCATTATTGCATTTTCAACTCTTTCCAAGTCATTTATTTGTTAGAATGTGTTTCAGATTTGTCCTAGTCTTCATACATATTACAATCAAATCAGTCTCCCACCTATTCAAGGCAAATCTCTGTATGTGACATTTGCTTATATTCCAGCCACAACACGGTTTATATCACCGACAGCGTCTTCCTTTAGTTTGTTCTGATCTGTGAATTCTGTACAGCTTCTCTTTATGAATCTAGAGAAGTCCGTACTGTTCCTTTTAACAATATCTTTACATTTTATATTTCATGTTGTTACATCAATCATTGCTTGTATGTGTATATAATATATATATATATATATATCGAGAGAGAGAGAGAGAAACTCACCCTCACCGGCACAAAACCAACACGCATACACAGATTAAGGATGATGTTGTATGATTTATATAAACGTGTGTGAGAGTGAGTATTGAATATCATATATATTTGCATTTGTGTGTGTGTTCCAAATTGAAAATCAGAGTCATATTACCAAGCTTTGGATATAGAAATAATATGTAGTAAAATCTTTTGTTCCACAGAATCACTGTAAGGCGTGTGTGTAACATTTGAGCTGACAACTTATGAGTAGGCCGTCTGATACACGCTGCTACACACTGACATTAACATGTTTTTATACAGAGTATAACTTGTGTACACTAGCTGTGAATCGCCATCAGCGAAGAATAACAATATTGTAAACTGTTGCAATCAGGACAGACACAGTGCCAAATACCAAATGAGAAAAACGAAATGTGAAAATACACACACATACACACACGTGCACACACGCGAACACATACACATGCACATATACACAGACGCACACACACAAACATACATATACACACGCACACACACAAACACAAGCACGCACACACACAAACACAAGCACGCACACACAAATACATGCACATAGTATTTGCAGGTATGAAGAATAGTTAATAAATGGCTGTAAAGGAGCTGAATTGAGTATCTTTCCCAGTGTCAGTGTTACACTTAATACATCTTCTAGCAGCTGGAGCTAAGCATCGATATTTCAGCGACAGTTAGGCACCTTAGATGCGGCAACATTATATTTTGTCTTCAGAGAAATGATTAGGGTCACGATTTATATTCACCATCTCAGAGCCGAATGAAGAAAAACTTAATATAGCGTTACTTCCGAATGGCGTAACACAAATTATACATTAGGTGAAACAGAAATATATGGCAGTGTAGTTCCTATTATCAAAAGTTTGGAGTATATGAAGTTGTACATTCATTAAAAGCAACAGGCATACGTTTATGAACATGTGCACATACATCGAAATAATTAGAGACATGTTTCTGTGTGTGTGTATGCCTGAGAGTGTGGGACGAGTGAGAGAGAGAGAGAGAGAGAGAGAGAGAGAGAGAGAGAGAGAGAGAGAGAGAGAGAGAGAGAGAGAGAGAGAGTACGCGCGAGTGTATAAGTATGTAAGCAATTATGTATACCTGCGTGCTGTGAGAGCGACAGAGACGGGGAAGAAAAGAAAGTGAGAGAAGAATATACGCACAGAATAATTCGAAAAATTTCCTCTCTTGAAATCCATTAACATTATTATACGGAATATGTAAAAAAGAAAGTACAAAAAATTATTTAAAAAACTGTTTCGATATACATTTTGAATAACTAATTATCGCACACCCACTTATACAGTTCGGGCAATAATCCAAACAGATGGATATTTTCACGTTGTTAAATAAAATAGGCAAAAAAAAAAGCAAGATGCGAGAAAATAGCATGGAAGCAGAGCTCTAAAGATAACAGGTGTCAGACAATTTTAGACATGTATATGTATGCTCGTCTACACAACGCACATATATGTACTACATATGTTTGAAATCACAATCGGGAAGATAGATACATTTACGCAAACACAGTCAAGCACACGTACGTTAACATCCACACACACATACGCACGCACACACACACACACACGCACACACACACACACACACACACGCACACATACACACATACACATCCATAGATAGAGATACGGCGAGAAACAAATATACACATGTTTTTGCTCGTCTGCATATAAGTCTGCGCATGTGCCAGATTTATCTTTTCCCAAGTAATAAGAACTATAACATATTCTGTTATCTTTTATGTCACATGTCAGCAACTACCAATATAAAAGCATACGTGTGTGTGTTTGTGTGTAAGTATGTGCGTCAATGCATATATTGCGTATATATATATATATATACATATATA
>NC_068992.1:1711709-1714588 GCF_001194135.2 Octopus bimaculoides
TATATATATATGTATATATAAATAGATAGATATAGATAGATAGATACTCTAGCCAATATAAGTTTAAAACTGACGATATGACAGTTCTGTTCCTCCATTAATTTATTTTAAATTAAACTGTAGAAAATTATTTTCCTTTTTACAGTTCATGTACAAGTATAGGGTAATGGTTTGGGCCGCGTGCAGCAGCTTAGGTGTTGGTCCAGTTGTTAAGGTTGATAGTATACTGAACAGTCTAGGCTATCTGCAATTAGTAAATGAAAATGTGCTCCCATATTTAAATAATCAGATGCCACCAGGATCTATTTTCCAGTAAGGCAATTTGTCCCGTTCATAAGGCTAGGAAAGTTTTTTTTTTAATATTTTGAGCGCAATAATATGGTGGTTATTGAGTGGCTTCCTCAGAGCCCGGATTTGAGTCCCATAGAAATTTATGGAATTATGTTTCTAAAATAGTTCATGTTAAAAAAGCAAAACCTTTGTCCCAGTTATATAATTTTATTGAAGAAATATGGCAGACCATTCCAAGTGATTTTTGTGCTCATTTGTCGGATTCCATGTCCCGCCGTTGTAATGGTATAACTGAAAATAATGGCTATCAAACTAGTAACTAATAATATATTTTTGTTCATTGATCATTTGTGTCGTAAATTTTCAATTTAACAAAATAATGCTGGTATGGTCTTAAAATTATTCTGCCAACAATTATTAATCATTGGAATGAATTGCGCATTAAAATTATTCAGATTCTAGAAAGATATATAACACATTTATCAATCGAAAGAAAACAATTCTACATAAACTGTAAAAAGTAAAATAATATTATACAGTTTCGTTGCAAATAAATTACTGTAGGAATAGAACTGTCATCATCGGTTTAAACTTATTTTGGCCAGTGTATATATATATAAATGAGTAGAAATAGTCATCGTAATCTTCATGTGGTGGGGTGTTAACGGAGTGTTTTATGAAGCCATGTGAATAGTTGAATTTTGGTCAGAAACCTACGGACCAAATGCGTTTTTAAATTCTTACTTTTAATACACACACACACACATACACACACACACACACACACACACACACACGTTATAGATATTATAATAATAATACAATAGTATTAATTTCCAGCGAAATACAGCACTACTATTTCCTGTATATATATGTATGTATACACATATGTGTATACATATATGTATGTATGTATGTATGTGTGTATGTATGTATGTATATACATATGCATACATGCCATGGGAAGAAATAGTCTTCGTAATTTTCATGATGGATACGTTTGAATATTATTTGCTGAAGACATTAACAACTATCAAAGGCTTCACCGAATTTTCCTACTTGAATATGCTACTGAGTGTAAGGATTTAGAGTAGATCTAACTGCAAGGAATTCACACTGGAGACCTTTAAAGAGTTTGTGAGAAACAAACAAACAGATTGACTGAATGTCTTAAGAAGAAATTTATTGTAAATGCTTCAGCTCATTGTTAATTATATGCCAGAGAATTGTACGCTTAATGAGTTGATATTTGACTGTATGAAAGGGGTTGCATTCCGGGTTTGGGATTCTGCATTTATTGAGTGTTTCAAAATATCGGCTTACATTCGCGTATAGACTAATGAAATGCAACTTTTGGTCAATATAAAGGCCTTCTCTAGATCGCAATGTTTGAGAACAATAGAAGGAGGATTATAAAGGACGGTAGACTTGTAGGGTTTCAGAGACAATACATACTTGTGGTATGTGTATGAAAAATAAGATATGAATGACGTGAAAAGGGGGATATATTTGAAGGTGATATGCCAAATATCTATAGTTCATGTAAATTGGATAGTAATAGTGTATGAACTTTCTAAGGCGCCATCGTAATTAAAAAGCTGCGTAAAGTAAAAGCCTACAATGATGATGGAGTTCACACTGGCAAAGCAGCAACAGGATCAGTTGCTGCTTGGGAATGTGTGGGGTCTGAGATCGATGTTTGCAGCAATCTTTTGTAGTTTGATTAAGGTTTGCGTATTGCAATATTAATAACATCCAATCTGTTCAGAATGAATTTTGCCGAAAATTAAATATAAATTGCGCAAATATGTTCAAGACATTCAATATGAAACATAAAATATTTCAAATATCAAAATAACAAATATGCTGATAAAGCCTTTGCGTATATAAACCCATTCGTTTCTTCTTTATATTTTTGTTTGTTTGCAAGATGGAAATATTTCTAAAAAACAAATATGAATAAAACTAACTTAAATCGCATTCTCGTTCATTGTTTCAAATACTTTTTAGAAAGTAATTATGAGAAAATATATTAATATATTGTGTATGCATACATACGTCACAGCCAACATGACGCATAGTCCCAATTTTATATATTTCTCCCCCTACATGGATCCGCGTACGCGAACCAGCGTATATACACTAGAAACATACAGGGCAATAATAAACATATATGCGGGCATATCAAGATATCATTTTATGAAGTCGTGCAACGCTTGTTTGTCTCCACGTTCACAATACCGTAAAAAACTACGAATGCATGTATGAACGCCTGCAAATATATATCTCTGGCTGAGCGCATGTACGAGTGTAAATGTACATGCATATGCGTTATGATATTTAAATGAATTCATGTATGAATGTTCATATACAGGCATATAATGAAGTATGTATGTCAATATTGATGTATACTCTCCCTTTGATTACGTAGCATATACATGCATATATAAACGGATATATACATGCGTGTATAGGCTTATGTACATATACGAGGAAATATGCGCTCATGGATATCATATACGTATGCATATATATGTATATATGTGTATAGTTATAAATAAATATATATATATATATATATATATATA
>NC_068992.1:1714646-1716400 GCF_001194135.2 Octopus bimaculoides
ATATGTATATATATATATATATGGGTGTAAATATATACATATGTATGTTCATGTATATATATATATATATATATATATATGTATATTTATCTATCTATATATATGCGTGTGTGAGTGTTATAACTTTTATATTGTATTTCTGTTTCTGAATACGAGTTTGAATATGTGTAAGTTTATGATGAATATTTCTGTATTCATATGTTCATGTGTCTGTGTATGTCAATCTGTTTATATACACTCACTTCATGCACGCACACTCCACATGAGCAGACACACACACACACAAACTCACACACACACACACGTATACATATACATGTATGTATACGTACACACACACATACACACACACACACACACACACACGCATATATATATATATATATATATGTGTGTGTGTGTGTGTGTGTGTGTGTGTGTGCGCGTGTGTTTGTGTGTGTGTATGTATATGACCATATTTATATCGCTATGTATATATTCTGCAAATATTGGAATTGCTTGATTCTGACGGGTTACAATCGCTTTTACGCTATTCAAACGTTTCTTTCAAAACAATTCTCTAATCTAAAATATGACATTAACTAAAATGAGCATTGAAATCGTTCTTCCTCGTCAGAGATATTTCTTTTAAAACAATTTTGAATTACAACTGATCTACTATGTTTGTTTTGTTTTATTTCATTTATTACTTTATTTGTTTGGAGTTGAATAAAACTCATTACTGTTAATAACATCTGCTAAATATCAAAACTGAATTCTAGTAATAGCTAAGATAAATGCCAACATGTTGCATCTATCGTCCTACACGTTATATTCGGATCGTGGTTAAAGAGGGGAGGGTATTTCCGGTTTCAATTAAAATATAAATAAAGAAATGTCAAGGCACTCATCAGTGTTGGTTTGCTTCTATAACAGACATAAATGCATACATTTCATTTTATTATATAGAACATAAAATACATGTGTATTTTCTTTAAGTGATAGCATGTTTAAAATGTACAAATTTTTGCGTTGTATCTTAACTGATGCAGAAATATATGAACCACGCGTCTTAAATTCGTTTTATAGCTAATTTAGAAGGGGATTTCAATTTTGTAGGACGAGATGTCATTCTAAATTCCATACGTTTCCCAAGTGTGTTCGATGTTCTTAGACTGGCAGAAGGATAAAAGGAAATGAATTTTGATGGAGTTTTACAGACGATCTTAGAAAGGTAATACGGAAAAATTACACCGATGGAATTTGGACTTTAGAACGTATGGGACTGTTACAATATTATAAGAGAATATGCTAATGCTAGACTTATAATATTTAGTTTCAATCTTGAATATCTCTTATCAAATCAGTCTGAAATGATCTTAAAATATCTAATAAATCAAGGAGTGTGTATGCGGGTATATATATGTATAGTTTTTGGCGAGTATATGGGTGAGCATGTGTATTTCAAGCGAGGGTGGTTTAGTATATACATATACGGATTGGTGCGCTTACGCGAACGCTATATAATTTTTTACTGTATTACCTTTACCCCTCCCCTTACTATGGGCTCTATAGCTCTTTTGTCTTAATAACGGTCAACTACACAGTAATTTCCCTTTATTTAACGGTCATTTTTCACAGGAATTTTCAATGGCTGGATAGCTGAAGAAATATTGGCGTGGGTTCCCACCCCGGCATCCGAAACTCGGAGTTTTATCATGGCTACCGAATAAGTGTCACATATTTTTACAGATATATATATATATATATATATA
>NC_068992.1:1716597-1719661 GCF_001194135.2 Octopus bimaculoides
ATATATATACTCTTTGAAATTAAGCTGATCTGGAGCGACAAGAAATATTTTGAGTCTTGTTCTTCTCTTGTAACTTGAATGTCATTTAAAAAAAGTTTCACGTGTTACCATGTCATTATCAGATATAGCGAAAGTTCTTTGTATGTATCCGCGTTATACCTATTAATGTGTTCGCTATCCACCGATTTGTTAGCATGTTATTCTACTGAGGTGTTCTGAACTGACAGGAATGGTTGCAAAGAATTCTTATTATCAGAATGCAACGTATTGAAACTAACAGCTATACGAAGTTCGTTCGTGATCAGCAGGCCCTTTGTGCATTCGTTGTCGTATTTTCTCTTGGAAATTGTAAAAGTGTGTTCGTTGACAGGATGAAATATAATTAATTGTATTTCTTGTTGCTCCAAAATATCTGTAAAAAAAACTGAGTGAATTCTATAAGTGTATAGGCCCCCAAGAAACTCAAACATCGTTTGTTTTCATGCGGAGATGGCCATAACAGTCTTGAACATTCAGATGATTCATCTGAAATATTTTACCCCTGCTGAGTTAAATATGGATAATCCATCTAGTTAATCAGCTTAATCTGGTATTTTTTTCTTACAGATTAAACTCCGATAGCAGCAAATTCTAGGTAGGCCAATGTTCCTTCAGTACGCTCTCCAATGGCCTTTGTTTGTTACACTGTCAACGTCTTACTCCCATTAAGCCTCAGCTGTGACGGATAACACTGACAGATACTTCTAGCACTGAATATTCCTCAAGCTCTTTCGTATGGTTCACTATTCTTCTCTGTCTGTTTTACAGATAAATTTAATTGAATTCCGAGCTATGAGTCGCTGTAAATATACTTGAGAAAGGCATTGGTGTACTTGACGATACTGCGCAAGATTTGGTTCTAAAATCTATTTCCATTGTTCTTGAGAATATCATTGTTATACAACGCCATTCAGTTCAATATTTTGTATCAGCTTATGTTTCGCTGCTCCAAAGAAAATCGTTTTGGTACTTGTCTTCATCGAGAAGTATTCAGTTACCTTTGAATTTACATTTCATTCATCTCTGCAGCATTTGTGCTGCTTCTCTGCGTGACAAACTGTGTTCATCATTCATATTCTGGCGTTCAGTAAATACAATACGTTTGAATAAACTGCTATATATATGAACAGAAAAATTATGGAGTTTTGAGTAAATGCCTTTGCCTTGCATATCCTCGTTGCACGTCAACATTGATTGTTTTTTTTATTCACAAATAGTGAAATGGTATTTAAGAATAGGATTGTTTAGTTTAAAAGCAATGAGAAAAAAACGTCATATTTTATATTATTGTACTATTTCAAAATTGAAACATCTTCAACTATTATTAGTAATTCATAGAAATAATAGTTTGGCTTTATAAGTATGTCAAAAATGCAAATAATATCTGTTATTATTTTAATATATTGGAATTTAGTCTAAAGTATACATAATACATTATAAAGTTTCACTTTATGTTGTCAAAGTTCTGATTTTATGTTTACAATGTGTCTATTTGGCAACTTTTAAGGAGATATCGCAGTGATCTCTAACAGGTTTTGTAATGACATAAAATCTCTCGTTTGTGAAATTCTGTCGGTGGTATTTGAAGGAAAATGTGAGAGTCAAACGTAACGTAGTGTTTATTGCAATAACTTAGCCAAGATTTTCTTATACATTAAAAAGCGGTTTATAAGTTGCTATTAATTATTTTCTCCATGATAAAGGCGTGAATATTTTGTTAATCTTATGATCCTTTTCCTCCGTTTGCTCTCTTCGCATATAGGCAATCAGTGACCACACGTAGATGGTGGGCTCCATGCATCGTTAGAAATTTTCTGAAATTCCAGCCCAACTCCTTTACTCCCTCCTCTATCCACGCCAGGAATCCAGCGCCATACCGAACTACTGCGACTGCACGAAAGTTCATTGAAGAAATTATGTTTTTGGCGTTCAGCTTTGACGCCATTATTTCTCTCACTCTCCGCTGGTTCTCACAGTTTCTGTTTTCCTTCATGTCGTTGTGTTTGATTCCATTTGGCTCAAGTATTCCCAGGTATTTACAACTGCATTGAGGTTGAATTGCCTTCATCATTTCACCACATGGCAACTATATTATTATTATTATTATTATTATTATTATTATTATTATTATTATTATTATTATTATTATTATTATTATTCAGTAGTTTTATTTTTATAACGTGCTTTCACTTCACTACCGAGCGCAGCTCTGTGCGCCTTGGGTATGTGCTGTGGTTTGCTGTGGTTCTCTTATGTTTACTGTATTGAATATTATTATTATTATTATTATTATTATTATTATCATTATTATTATTATTATTATTATTATTATTATTATTATTATTATTATTATTATTATTATTATTATTGTATTAAAACCCACAGCTTATATTGCGTCAGCTATCCATAGCCATCAAACTAAGGGGATACTTGTTTTGCTGTATTACTATTATTACTATTATTATTATTGTTGTTGTTATTATAATTATTATTATAAGTGTTGTTGTTGTCGTTTTCATTATTATTATTATTATCGAAGGTTGAGCTAGCAGAACCGTTCGTACGCTGGACGAAATGATTAGCGGTATTTCGCCCTTCACTACGTTCAAATTCTGCCGAGGTTGACTTTATCTTTCATCCTTTCGGGGTCGATAAAATAAGTACCAGTTGAACACTTGGTTCGATGTAATCAACTCATCCCCGTCACCAAGATTACTGCCCTTGTGAAAAATCTTGAAAATACTTTCATAATAATAATATTAATATTACTATGTAAAACAATTTGATCCAGGTATTTGCGACTTAAATTTTCGCAGTCTTCTGTGAAGCCCATGAAACTTTATATCACAGACAGCCGAATCAAACTCTTTTCAATAGTAATATATGTAACTGCTATTGAACGTGTTTAGTGTCTATTCTTCCGCTTTCCCACTCGTCCGTACACACACAGGCACACACACAGGCACACACACACACACACACACACACACACACACACACACAGGCACACACACACACACACACA
>NC_068992.1:1720029-1736982 GCF_001194135.2 Octopus bimaculoides
ATATATATATATATATATATATACGTATGTACATATGCGTGTATTTTAGACGTTTTGTACTTCAAACATATAAAGACTTTGGAAACTTTTGTTTTGAACGAAAGACACTCAACTTTATATTATAATCAGAGAATTATACTTTGAAATGTAAAGAGAGTTGTCCAAAGTGTGATGAATTTCAAAAGTTTACTCCTTAATTGAAAATAAAATCTGTAGGCCTGTATTTAAATATATAAGTTTTTATTTCTTTTTTGCCTAAAAATCAGGAAACTACTATAAGATACACAACGAGTTTCTTAATTTTCAAAACAAGAAAAAAAAAGTAAAATTCCTTCTCATTTAATACAATATTTTGGATGGTAAACACTTTCTAATTGAAGATATAAAAAAAATATTTACAAAATAGATAATAAACTTGTCAAAGAGAACAAACGTTAATCTCTTTGAAATGTTCAATAACGATTATATATTAATATTACAAAGACGGTGATGGAGAAAAAAACAAGATGATTTGAAGAAACACATTAAAGAGATAACTTGTATGTTTCTGTATCAGTTGCGGAAGAGATGAAAGCTGTGTGTATGTATGAAGTGTATGTCGGAGATATTGCGTACCTCTGTGAAAGTTATTAATTTCCTCAGCATAATAGAAGTTAATTATTTAAACACCAGCCCCATTGATAAGAATGCTTGCAAAGATAATGATGTAATAATAATGATAAAACTTTTAATAATAATATTAACGATATTTTCTAAATTATTCAGAATTATTTCAGATAGGGATTAAGTTGACCAGCATATAACGGGTGTATGTATGTATGTATGTATGTATGTATGTTATTCTGTCTAGTTCAAGACTTCTTGCCAATACGAAAACAGCTGGTTCCTAACTTAGATTCGAGGTACCTTCTTGGGTTTTCTACATAACCACATTTCTTTGTGTGTTTGTGTGTGCAGTAAGTGGAAAATATGTACGTATGTATGCATACATGTACGTGTGTATGTATACATGCATGTATGTATGTATTTATGTATGTGTGTATTTCCGTATGTATGGATGAATATATGTGTGTATGTATCACTCATGTCCAGATATCGGAGAAGCTACGTTGCCTATATTATACAAAACTGATAACAGTTGCTGATGTCTGTTAATATGCTGGCTGCATGGATTACGCTCACAAGATTCGTACGTATGTTTGAGTCAAAGGAAGACGAAATTCTGTCACAAATGTAGGGATTGATTGTTTCATATCAGACGTAATTGGATCCGATTTCCGGTTATCAAGTGAGGAAAGTGACGACCCACAACGCACATCCTATCTAAAATAACACACACACACACATACACACAAGCACAAGAAGTGTTCGCAAACACACGCATAGATATATTATTTCCGACATCAGAAATTTTAAAGTTTGAGAAACGCAAAATAATTCGATTTAATGCTGGAAACCGAAGGAGATAAAGCTATGAATAATATATAATACCCTCTCGTTGAAAGAAAGTTGACGCTTTTTATCCCAACATTTTTATAACGTGATACGTACATTATTATTTATAGAATTATCAACCACGATTTCCATCATGAGAATTGAACACACACACACACACACACACACACACACACACACACACACACACACATAAACACACACACACACACACACACACACTAACACTAACACACATGTATGTATATATATGTAAAAGCCCATAGCTTTCGAATATTCTCTCCAAAGAGCCTGAGGAACCTGCCAATTATATTATACTCAGAAATTTATTATCTAACCTCATAACAGATGAAATATAATCTCCTAGAAAAGTAAATATTATTGCCAGAAGAGACAAAATGATGCAGAATGAAGCCACAGGTAACCTCTAATCTGCGTGTGATTATAGTGGGACTTTTGGAAAATATACCACGATGCGCTCAATCAAAAATTCTCTCATAATAAGCCATGTATGTAAAACAGACATTGTCTCAGTACGAATTCAATAGCTTTAAATGCTTTAGCTTTTAATCCAAGTCGGTCCTTGTTGAGCACATCTATTATCGAATGTAGACTAACTGTAACCATACAGTCTTTAAGATATAATTCATTTCAGGTGTGGCCACATTATTTCATATAGTAGTAAGCAAGTGGTTAATGGCCCACTTCGGTCATGAATGACCATGGGATTGCACCGAGAAAGTTATCCTCGAAGGCACAAGTCCGGGCAATGCATTCCCACCCCCCTTCTCCATACCAACGATGTTAATTTGCAAGGGAATTGCAAAGGTCGATACATATTGGCACTAGTGACATCGCAGAGTGAACTGGATTAACGTGAAATAAAGTGTCTTACTCAATAACACAACACACAGCCTGATCCGGGAATCGAAAACGCAACTATGTCTTTGTTAGTCTGATGCTCTAACCACTAAGCCATGCACCTTCACATAGAGTATACAGAATGTTTTAGAATTATTTGGCTGCTATATGTAGATGATTAAATGATCTCATACAAGACGATGCTATTATTGGTTAGCACCCGCTTAAATCTGATTATGTTGATCTTATAATCTTTTCAGCCATGGCTATTCATTCTCTTTGACAGGAAGTAAAACTTCTTTGTGTAAAGTAGCCTTTCTTTTCTCAAAAGAGTTGGATGTGATTAGGGCAGACTTCATAGATATTTCTAGCACGAGAAATTGTCCCTGGTGCAAGATAATTTGAGACAAACTTTGCATATATACAAGGAATTCTGGACGTCTGGCGAAATATATTAATAATAGATCCGAAGAATGGTATGTCAACCAACCAAATAGAGGTATAAAAGATCACAGGAACAGATCTGTCTTGTTCAGGCAATAAAATATACTAATAACAGTCCGGTGGAACAGACCTGCATTGGCCAAACAAAGAAATGCAGAAAAATAAACATGAAAAGAAGAAATTGTAGAAAAACTACAAAGAACTTGACAAGATATGCATTTCAGTGAAGGATATATATGTACGTATGTGTGTGTGTGTGCGTGTGTGTGAGTGTGTGTGTGTGTGTGTGTGTGTGTGTGTGTGTGTGTGTATTCAATATGCAAAAGTAACAAGACGTAGAGTTGCATAAAAGTACAAAAAATGGGTAAAGAGAACATGACGACTAACATCGTCTGCATTTATTGGTATTGTATTAATAACAAAAACACATTATTCAGACAGTGAATACGTCCAGGATTTACGTTTGGCTGACATAAACCAGTTTACACGTAAAAATGCAAATATATGACAGAATATTACTTTCTATCATAGGAACAAGACCACTATTCTGGGGACACACACACACACACAAGCACATATGCATATATATATATATATATATATATATATATATATATATATATATATATATATATGTGTGTGGGTGTGTGTGTGTGTGTTTGTGTGTGTGTGTGTCTGTGTGTGTGCGTGTGTGTGCATGTGTGCGTGCGCGCGTGTGTGAGTGTGTGTTTATATTTATATATATTTTATATATATATATGTTCATATGATGATATCTCCACAATGTGTTGATGATGACAAAAACATGTAATCGCTACCAATATGGCAAGAGATTTCTCCGCAAAAAGTCTAAAGTAGACTCCTTCAGGATTGTTCTCCTCGATTATATATCCAAAATTTTAAATTTAAAAGAGAGTTCCAAATGACTTAATATAATAATGTTTATTACTTTTATTAAAATACCTATTCTTCAAGGGTATACCCGAAATATGGTCTTTTGCGTCAAAAAACTTTGGAAAATTAGACGGAAGAAATATTTTCATCCGAAATATATATACATATATTAAATTCAACTTACGTTGAAAGTCAATATTGTTTGCTTGAAAAGCATTGAAAGATACAGATAAATAAATAATCTTATTCTCAAACGTATGGTAATGGTAATAATATAGCAGGAACATGATACATTATCCATATTTTGCAGAAAAAAACTGTCGGCGTCAGCCATGAGACTCGAGCTCACATCCCCGTGATTTCGTGTCAAGCGCTTTACCATTAAGCTAAACTTCCCCAACGACAGGTTCTTTTGCAAATCTAGCTTTATAAGACGCTATCGTACGTTAAATTCAACTTAAGTTGAAAGACAACAAGCAAAGCTTGCTTAGAAATGTTGAGATGTATTGACATATTAAATATATATACACAGGTATACAAACATGGGAATATAAATACATACACACAGAAACTCACATGTATATATGTATATATATATATATGTATATGTGTATGTATATATGTATATATATATATATATATATATATATATATGTATGTATATATATGTATTTATATATGTGTGTGTGTGAGTGTGTGTTTGTGTGTATGTATGTGAGTATAAAACATACGTACGTGAGCAATTACCCAATTAGCTAATAACCACGTTCAAAGAAACCAAAATAATTTCACTCATTTGCTAACTATTACTTATTAAAAATATTACAAATTTGTTGATTTATGCTATTAGATTTAACTGATTTTATTTATTTGTTTCCCATCAAGGATGTGCAAACTTAATTTGTGCCCATATTTGGGCCAAAATATGAAAATCAGTTTTGTTTCAGTAGAATTTGATATCAAAATAGTGTAATCGTAGAAAAAAGAACGAGTTTTTACTACACACCTGGCATTCTTTTTTGAGAATCTTCTACGTACGATATATTCAAATACATCTTCCAAACAATTAGATTAGTACATAATTTATCATTCGTCGAATCAACAGCTTTTGATCTTTGAATATGAATACCTATAAATTCCGTTTGGCAAAATGATTTGTTCTTCTCTTTCCTGATATGTTTTGTCGCTTTCTTTCACTTTCGAGTAAAGGCAGCTTTTTAATCACTATAAATGATTCGATACATACAAATACTTGTATATTCAGGATTCAAAGTTAAGTTTAAATTAAATTATCCAACGATTTACCTGCATAATAAGAAGGTCAATGTGTATCTCCTCAGGCGATACTCAGTTGCTGTCACCGTCAGTAAATCTAGATCTCGATGTTACAACATCCATGGCTTCTTTTTATTTTCACACACGAGGAATACCTAAGACTAAAATTGGTCGTATACCATAAGAATACTACCGGCTATTTGGGAATTCTAAGGGTGAACGAACTCTATTTGTACTCTTATACGTTTTTAGCAAGCAGAACACACCGCAACTATATATATATATATATATATATATATATATATATATATATATATACACGTTACATCTACCAAATCACTCATGCTTCTTTTGTAGGCCAGGGGCAGTTGCAAAAGGCACCCAACTTGTGGCATAATACAAGGGAACCTGAAGCCACTTAGCTGTAATGTGGAATGTGTAACCACACAGCAATATATACTTTTATATATCTAAAATAGAGAAGAAAATAGTTACATTTCCATACACTGAACTTTGTTGCCCATTGCTTTTCCAGATTTTTGTCAGTAGTAATAAGACAACAAACATAAAATATTCCAATTAACATTTCTTATTCTGTAATTTTTTGAAAATTCTTATTACAAATTTTTCCAACCACAAATTCATTGTCGCTCTACTATAGTTGGAACTTATATTTATATACAAATTTACTACATGAAAATGTACGTTAATTGTCGGTTCATTGATAGACGTTGGATGTTGGTTTAGTGTTTATAAATAGTTAGTGCACTTTAGAAATGGTTTCTATAAGCTGTCTAAAAACTTACTCTTGCAGTGTGTTTGAAATTGCTGATCAGGCATTATTGGTCTTAATTTGTAATAATTTAGTGATCGAATAATAATTTGCTTCTTAGATTATTTTCAAAACTTCAATTATTGTTTTGTTTTTATAAATCCAAGTTTTACATTCAAATTTATTTTACTAATCGCATTATTTATCTGCCAAAATTGTTAAAGATTTCATCACATTCTATAGGTTGTAATTTTTTAACTTTTTCTGATATTTGCCGCCTACTTGGATGGGAAAAGCAGTATTTATATATTTTTAGCATCCAACAAAATATCTTAATTCCTTTTATCACCTTTTATGATTGTCAATTCGTTATGATTTATAAATTCCTTTATATTTCCCTTTCACTAATTCTTCTATTTTAGTTTTGGTTATGTATAAGATTATTTGAAAAATTCAAACTCAGGTCACAAGAAACCTTCAAGCGTTTTATTCCCAAATTTAGCTGAAGAATATTCCTTTTGTCCCCACTGAGTGATTCAACATATTTCTTTTGATCGAATATTTTTTCTCTGAATTGCAATTTCTACAAACTTTTGAAATGTTTTTAATTTCCTTGCAATTTTGTCGCCGGATGATTGGAATAAATTTTAATCCTTTTATTATTATATCGATTTATTTTATTGCTAATGTCATATTTCATAAAGGTATTGCTCTTATGTGTGTGTTTGGTGCAATATGTATCTCTGCTTTTGTTGGTAGTGTGTAGGAAACAGTTACCAAAATTTTGTTCTCTGTGAATTAGTGCGGTTTGTTGACTAAATAATCAAATATTTTTACAGACTCCATATTCTTGGGTGAGATTAAAAGTTATTGCTGGAAAGAAAAATATTGATGATCTTATCTTCAAAATCATTTCTTAATTCTAGATTTCTAATTGTTGAGTCGATTTTAAACATTTACTACCATAACTAAATATACCATATAACTATTGGTACCAATAATCTCAGTGAATTTCTAAAAATAAATATGCTTTTAACTTCTCATTCTAAAATGAATTACAACTGCCCTGCTATGTTTGCTTTCGATGGATGATTAAGGGAATGTTTTAACAAATATCTTTTGTTAATATGTTATAACACATTCAATAAGCGTGGCAGTATCTGTACTGTCTGTATACTATTAGGCTGTGAAGAAAGTTCGTGTGGAATTTTAAATTTTGGTTTTGATTATGTATTCGCAAATTAATTTTCGTTAAGTTTCTTTGACGTTATATATATTTTAAAGCCCATTTTTCGCTCTATCGAATCGTGTTAATCTTTCTCTTTTTGAATAATTAGGCCATTTTTTCTGGAATGTTGAGTACAACATTGACAAAAAGCAAATTCGCATAATTTTTTTTTATTTCCAGTTCAAGCTAGGCCGAAAAGCTGCTAAAACAGCTCACGACATCAACGATTCAATGCTTTTCTTCTGTGTCTTGGTTGATTTACGATACATTTGTGTCACATTAGCACCTATCCGTCAGTTCTGTTTAACCCATTAAGTCTCACTGTCCAATAAATAGGACACTAAATGAGAACATTCAATAAGCTATATCACATTGTCTCAGAGTCCTATTTATAAGACACTGAGTATTTTCATTTCTACTTCAAGTAAAGGAGTTTTAATATATTTTATTTTCACTTTAACCTATTTTCAATCATCTGTAAAAATTTTAAAGTAATATTCAGAAATTGAAGTACTCTGGAATTAAATGAGTTAAGCTCAAAACAAACCTTAGAATGCTGGTCTCTTCATGTTGACATCTTGGTGATTTTCTTATTTTTGCGTCGTTGTTTGGTATATGCTATGTGAATGAAGCCAAATATATCTTAAGCCTTTTCCTTTCTTCCGGGAAAGAGAGAGAAAAGGCGGTTTAGAGAGTGACTGAGAGAGAGCCTATCAATATAATTGTTTGTATGAAAGTTGGCAGTTTTTGCTTGGATCATGGAAGTTTTTCTATACATGGTGCTAATTGGCCGTACACATAGATATTGCTATCAATACATGTACCCCAAATGCATAGTAGAATAGTCCATTCATGTAAGAGAAAAACCTCAACTCACACTCAAGCCTGGGGTACTATATTTCGGTCAACTTATCTTTGTGTACATCATTTTTTATTATGATGTATTTTTATCAACGCCTTGTTATTTGTTGCACTCACAGCGTGAAATAATGGAAACAGCATCATCATGTACGCAATGGCTTCGGCGTTTGGTGGGAAGAAGTGTGGTTTCACCAATGTGCTAAATATGACGATTTCTTTGTGCCAATGAATTAGATTGCTCCCTCTTGATTCTATAGAACACATCACACAAAGACTTTGCTTTGTTTTTCTTTTTGCAAAAGAAATGAAAATTGATTATTGTCAAAGAATACTTTTCTTAGAAGATTACTTTTGAAATATTTATAATATCGATGTCAAATGTATCGTTACCAGTTACATGTAAGAGTATTGTTGAACAGGTGTGTTTGTGATCCTTTCAGTTGTGGCAGCTAATCCAGGAGGTATTTTAGCATACTGCAAAGACTTCAGCCACAGGAATAGAGAATGGTATCATGTGCCTTACTCTAATGGAACCATACTCACAAACAAGTACTGACATCTTTTGAGTAAAATATTTCTTTTCTTTCCTCCCAGATCTTCAGCGATATTACATAAGATATTGCTCAGAAGCTATTCTTCTTTTACTATGCTATAGTCTTTCTTTGTCCACTTTAATCGAGCTTGCGAATCAGAAGCAAACACGTGATTAATGCTTGCACATTCAATTACGTTTTCCTCGTGACGTTCTATTTCATTCTACGATTGATGCTTATGATGCTTATGGCTTTTTCTCAGCATCTTTTAGTGTAGAATGTTCTGTACATTTTCGATAGTTTATCCATGAGATGCTGATATTGTGCAGTTAAATTATTCCTTGTCCACCTTATTATGGTATTTAAATGTCTGATTCTGTGTCATAAATATTTTCGTTTTCTTTTATTTTTCATTAACCAACTGCATTCCTGATCTTTGAGCTATTTCAATACCATTTTCACTGCAGATACCTCCCAAGTGATTCTTCAATGTGAAAACAGGTAATGAATGTATTGTATTTTTATACAGTTTTTCAGCGATATATTTCATAGTTTTATTCAAGAAAGTATGAGTTTTGTTCCCTGCTCTCATCAAAACTTTGTGAAAGCAATTTATCTAAAAGTAACTTCGTGGAATTGGAAAGCCAGTAATAAAATTCTTTCAAAAATTTCAGTTGAACTTTTTCAAATTGTATCTATTCCACTGTCCTTTTGACGGACGGATTTTATACAGAAATATGTGAGATGTCTGATAATACTTGTAGTGGGGAATAATGTACATTACTATCTTTCAGTTGTGTGATAAAGTTCGACATCGTCAGAGAATCGACAAAACAACACTGTCAACAAACCATACAATAAAACCAACCACACAACAAACGCTGACATGATCGCCGAAGTGAAGGAGCTAGATTTCCACCTAAATCTATGAAAATGTATATATAAATATTCTCCCTCTGTTTATTTCCTCGTGTTCCTTTCTGCTGAGGAGCGTAGGCTCGAAACGTAAAAGACTTTCTCGCCTTCCCTGTTTGTAGTTTATACAGCTGCTTTCGTCTTTTGTTTTTCTGTAAATTTCCACCATATATGAATATATGCGTGTGTTTATGTGTGATTAACATATTTACTTGTTTCATATATGATTTATACGTGTAAATATTTAAATGTATATAAATATGTATTACCGGTGTCCTTTCTATGGCAAGTTTGGCCAAACATCTGCGAAAGCACAGCAAGACTATCTGAAAAAACTGGCTGCACCCCTCATTGCTTGCAACTACACTCTTAACACCTCACCACTGTTATTAAATACACAGTCCGCCGACTTGGGCTGAGTGATCTTGGAGCCAGTTTGATCGCAAATGGCGCTGTCAAAATGAAATATAGCAGTGCTGATGGCGCACTACATTTTGCGGTCCTTAATTTCTACATTTTCTTCGCTCGACGGAAGAGTGAAGTTTTCCTCAGAGTGATATGAATGATTGGAGAGAGTTCGGAACAAAGTAAACACAGATGCATACGCAAACAGACAGGCACACACACACAAGTCCACACACAGGGAGACTCATACGAACACACACATATATGTAACAGCGACGTGTGTTTGTATAAACCAACTTACGTTTGATTTTTAGAAGCGTCAAACGTGTCTCGTACGATACAACCAAGAAAGTGATATTTCGAACACAGTATCATCAGTAAAACAGCAGAAAAATATACATATATAGATACACACACACACACACACACACACACACACACACATATATATATATATATATATATATATATATATATATAGTTAGTACATAGTCATAACATGTATTGACTAGTGTTTGTCTATGAGAACTTGTAAGGGGCACCGTATTTCGTTATGCAAGCCTAATATACTACAAAGTATATTAAACGCTTTATAAGTCAATACGGAGTTCTACTCTGTTATAAAAATTATGCAGAGGTAGTCATAGCAAGTCTCTGAGAATATACACGATTACTTATACAGTTTTTATTATATTCAGTGTTCTGTAGTTTAAAGTTATTGAGTGTTAATAAAATTTTTCATATTCATCTTTCTTAGTAATCAACAAAAAAGCAAATCCTATTACAACGGATCCAGAATGCTTTTTTTTATGATTATTATTGGAATGAATCCTTCTATCAGCTCTCAACATTCAACACCAGGACCATTTCATTCACCGAATGTCGGTCAACCGTAAAAAGAAAACAAGTCTACGCTCAATAACTGATATGCAGTTTTATTGCATAGCTTGCATTTATGTATAACATAATAATCACTTAACATTCCAAAGTATCCTAACCTCGATAAAGTAATATATTTAATAATTGTCAGTAAAAAAGATAATACTGTAACATCGAAAGAAATGTCTAACTTTCTTTGATAAGCAACAATTATTGTCTGCTACTGTTGGTATAGTACTGAACTAAACCAACTAAAAGGCAAGATCTTCGTTTAGATGCCTTTTCAGCTTTTAGTAAATTAATGCCAGATAAAAATTAACTTTCATCGTAAGTTCTTCACATTCTATTTAATTTACAAAAGTAGCCATCAGCCGTTGAATGCATAAAATATGACCTGATATGCACAAAGTTTCTGAATCACGTGTGCCTCTAAGCAATGGATTCTGCCTTTGCTAGCGTAAAGCTATTTACGAGGAAAGTAGAATGTATCTGATACTCTTTGCAAATTCTGTTTCTATGAGAAAATTCAGGAGCTTTGTGTTTGTATGTGTGTGTGTGTGTGTGTGTGTGTGTGTGTGTGTGTGTGTGTGTGTGTGTGTGTGTGTACGTGTGCACCAACATTATGTGTTATTGAAATTTCTCGAATTTACGTGACTGCTGCCAAAGAGAGAATGGTGTATTTACTCTTCGTTTAATTTTCAAGGGACTCAAACGTGACAAACAATGCATCTGCAACTTCTCGAGCTCAAACGAAATAGTCTGCCTAACATTGTCTTCGACAGGTTTGCACCAGCTATAGCCATCCATTAATATTCCATTATTGAATTTGACATTGACAGAACTCCGAACAAGCCGCTCGATATCAGAATTATCGAATATTTCATCTGTGCTTCTCTGGAACATAAAGTTAGCCTTATAAGTATCATGGCACTATGTCATCGATGTCCCTATTACCTAAACCAGTCAAAAATATTTTGATGCGGGACTACACGATAACCACAAACTGGAGAGTCAAATGTTTACTCAATGTTCTCCACACAAACTGATTGTTACATGACCGTTGTTTTAGATATATCTTTCTTGGACAAATATTAGACTATAAATTTCAGTGTTCCGACTCGCATCTTTACACATTATGGACTCACTCAAAGTCGATCAGCTCTGGCAATTTTGTAATTTATTACCTGCTATTAAGCCTGTAATTCAGAAATCCTGTAAATATGAATCATCTGGTGACAGGTTCATTCGATCGGAAATAAATATAATGTGCAATGAAGGCATTATCGAACTACCAAACACAGCTCAACGGGAACATCAAAAGGAAGTCAATTCAGGACTAAACGGACTCTATTAACACATTCATTAACAACTTCACACAGTTTCCTAATTAGAAGACAAAGTTCACAACTATATTCATGCATGAGATTACTTAGTGCGAGTGGCTTGTGTAGCCCCGTGCTGCTGTCTTAAAATAATTTACATGCCTACATGCATACACACATAAAGTTATATAAATAGATACGTATGTGTCCGTGTGTACCTGTATATAAACACACATATGTATATACAAATATACATATCATCACACTCACACACGCGCGAGCGCACATACATATATATTGTGGTATCTTCCGTCGATGACATATGAGTGATGGAATCGTCTAGAACGACCAGCACAAGTGATGTTTATACAGATGAAATTCATGTACTGTACATTGTCTCACTCCCTCCATCGTACGTCGATTTGATGGAGGGCGCACGGTGCACAATAAGGTAAGTGAAAATACAGAATAAGGTAAGCGAATGTGCACGATAAGGCAAGCAGGTCTGATGCACTCAAACATTTTGCAAAATTACTTTACTTCAAATCTTATTAAAGAACTACTAAAGCTTAAACTTATTCAGTGTTAATAAAATCTTTCATATTCATCTTTCTTAGTAATCAACAGAAAAGCAAATCCTATTACAACGGATCCAGAACGTTTTTTTTTTTTAATGATTATTATAGAAATGAATCCTTATAGCAACGCTTCTCTGAAACGTCATATTTCTGAAGAATTAAAATAGGAATAATAAGTAGTGTATTTGTAAGTTCCGATATGCAGTGACGTTAATTATGTTCTTCAAAAAGCAAATGAAGGTTGCCCGCATTAACAAAATGAACGAAAATCTTTGGTAGATTCCGAGGATATGGTATAATATTGATCTTACACACCAACAGAAGAACGAGCAAAATCGCAAACCGACTTACTAACAGAAATACATGCTCACTAATTGCTCCATCAAAATATAGGATGGAAACGTCTCGAAGGTGCCTATTACGGACATCGGTAACGATGCTGACACCTGATTCGGGGTCTCTGACCGCAAAATATTCCCAGAGATGTTTCCGAATTAGCGTGTTGTGTACTAATCACACGTAGGGCGGAAAGATTAGCTGCTGCACATTTAGTTGTTTAACTTGTTGAAATGTATTCTGCGAAGAACATTTGAGAGAAGAAATATCACAAGAATATATTTTGCAAATCTGGAGACGTCGGAAGTATTTTTACGTTCTCATTTCCTGGACGAAAGAAAATTGATATTGTTTCGCCCGCGGGTGGAATCATAGAGGAAGTAATAGAAAGAGAGAACGAACAATTTATAAAATGAACAAAATAGACACTGATCATTTGAAAAAATAACAAAACATCTGCATTAATTGCAGCTACGGGAAAACTTGTACATCTCAGAACATCAGAAGAGCTAGATGACAAAATGCAATTGCCTTCCGTTTTGACGATGGCTATTTTTTTTTCTACCACAGAGATTTTTGAAATGTTGTAGAAGAAATGGGAACTCTTAGAGCCAGTTACCCCTTCGTAATAAAACAGCTAAATTTGATTTATGTACAAGAAGAGAGAAGACACGTCATCTATATGTAGATCGATGACTATCAGTTGGTTCCCAATTGGATCATAACATATAGTATTCATAATGCAACACGAAAGCTGCATGACAACATGACGTTATTTTAACCGAAAATCTCTTCACTCGAAGACGAATCGTATGTGGAAACAGTAATCAGTTTTAATTTCAATGTTCAGATTAAAAGTATAAAATGTGTTTAGTGATAAAATATGTAAAGATACTAGTAATCCGCTCAACAATTAGCAAAAGGATTAGCTACTGACTTCTTGCCAATGCGTGAATCGAAATTACTAAATGATATTACTGTTATTACTCACTGAAGAGAACTGTATACTGCTCGAAGTATTGTAATATTCGAAAGCAAGAAAATTTTCGATAAAAACCTTTGAGCAGCGCAGGTTAGATGTTAGGCAAAAGTATAAAAGGTGATATTAAATGAAAACAAAGAGAAAATACTTTACATGCGTTGAAAACTACAGATGTTTCTAGTGTTTTGTGCGAAAATCATTGATGAATTACCGTATTTATTATTGTGGTTCGTTCAAACAGGTTGCAGAAAATAATGTGATGTAGCAATATCAGCTTCAGAAATGGCAATTTATTGCGAGTGTATGAAGGAATTGTGGGAAAAGATTTAGAAAAAAGCTAAAGTGAAATAGTTATTTTGGTAATCTCCATGTTTAAATAGCGTAGGTTATATGAAGCTCTTTATTGTGATAAAACATGTAGTAGTAATCTGAAAATTGTGTGTTACATATTAAATTCCCAAGTTGAGCAAGTGTAAGTGAAATATAAGTGAGCACCGGTGTGCAGAAAAGAGAGTGTGTGGCGTTTAATCCGGTCTGTTTTTGATTTCTGGGTTTTGCTTTTCAATGCGAATGGCCTTCTTGATTAGTGAATTAGCAAAATTCCTCATTATACGGTTGCAGTATTACTGCAGATGGTATTTTTAACCTAGAAAGTGTGTGTCGGTATGTTTTCTTTAATCTGGAGCCGGAATTTCCGTTTGTGCTACTGATATAGTGATAGCTACATGCATCGCATATTTAGCTAGAACAATACATATGCACGCAGACATATTTTTTTGTCACAGATCGAACAGATTGTTTCCACACAGAAATTATTTGTTTGGGGAAGTTGAACTTTGACGGACTCTCAGAATACAGAGGGTTAAAATAAGTACAAATATATGTCAAATCATTTTCTTCGAACGACTTTCAGAATGACGGTGGTAGTCGTCTCGCTAAGATCTGGACATTTAGGGAAATGTCTTTTTGTGGTAGTCAATGTGAATGAGTAAAATGTAGTGTATCCATGAGAATTTTTGGTTATAAATATTGGTTGCATTTCTACTTCTGCTACGAAATAAATCAATTCCTGGCAGTTGTATTTGTATTTGGGAGATCCTTGGACAGCTTTGTTCTCCATTATCGGCACATGAAGATATTAAGTGCTTAGTTATCTTAGCTAACCATCCTAAATACCGCCTAACCGGATAGTGATTGAGAACGCAAGGTTACTAATATGACACGTGCATTCAAAGAACATGCGTATAAGCATACAAAAAATTGCTTATATACATATACAATTGCTTATATACATATACACACATATGTAGATTAAGACATATACAAATAGATTTCGTCAATGAGTTATATGACACTAGTTTAAGCGTAACATAGATCAACACCATACTAGAAGTAACGAAAATCTTAAACTCTTGAAATCCACCGTCCTAATCAGAGGAAAAGTTATACCACAGTAGAAGAGATTCTAATTTAAATTGTAGAGCTCACGCGTTTGATAAAATGATAAATGATAGATAAAATTCGTAAATATAGCATTTTATCATTTGTGTTGCTTACAGCCGATTTTATACAGACGTAGCCATGTAAGAACGAATGAAAAGTAGATAATGCTTTACATCTGTTTCAAAATTTCAGCGACTGGTTGAAGCAATAAGTTATATTATGCAAACAGGTCTGCATTGATGTAATGAAGTACATCAAAGATTTTTTTTTTAATTTTGAACTCCTAAACTCGAATTCTACAAATTCAAACCATAATTTTAGAAGAGTTTCTCTCTTCGGAATAAAATTGTGGCAGAATGCAATTCCTTTAGCAGCAGGCTGGTACTTAAGAGTATGGAAATGTCAATCAAGAAACCAGTGGGAAATAGGATGAGTGATAGTGCGGTAGTTATAGCGATTTAAAGGAAGGTCGTGAAGTGTAGAGCGACGTGACGTAAGAAAAGTGGAATAGAAAACGGATAAAGAAGAATGAAGGAAAAATAAAAGAGAAGCAGATGATAAATGGAAGGGCGATAATCAGCTTGAAAGACACAGGCTAGTCGTGACAGGCCATAAACCAGAAAAGTATCCAGCTGAGTTCATCAAAAGAATGAAAGTAAGAAATATAGGTTCCATTCCGAAGCGAGTGACAGAAGACGCTTTCCAGCCTAATTGAGAGTAGATTTAACCAAGTATGTAGCGTATGGTAGAAGCATCAAACGGGTAGGAAGCATGGTAAAAGTATAAAGAATCAAAGGATGAAGAACAGGAGTGAAAAATACTAGAATAATCGGGAATCAGTAAAAATAAAACGACGAAAAATACAAGGTATTCAATTTAAAATGTTTAGTACGAAGGTGAGATAAATGTTTTATAACTATAGAAATATAACGTTTAAATTTTAATGTACCACAAGTATATAGGTATATTTCATCTATAATTAGGCCTAGATTATAAGTAAAATGAAGTTTAGATGTTAAAAGATAGTGAGGTAGTGAAAATATAGGTATAAGATATTTAATGCAATTGAAGAATATGGTAAATAGGAAACGCTTAAAAAAGTGATGACAGAATAAAATTGCGTCGTAATATATAGATTGTATATTGTGCGTTGTCTTGATAAAATTCTCCTGTTTTGAAACTATACCACCTTCCGCCGAAGCTGACTTTGCTTTTCTGTACCAATTGAGCACTGAGGTCAATGTAATCGACCTGCCGCTCCCCTAAAATTTCTGGCTTCTTGACCAGATTTGAAATTAATATTAGACCAGATTATTTCAGTGGAAATATTTTTAACCCAGAGGTAACACACACATTTTGCTTATGCAGTGAAATATTTGCGCTTTATATTAGAAAGTGAGTAAAGGCGTCGAACTGGAAGAACCGTTTTCTCCACAATAAACTACCTTTAGAAGTTAAAATGTGTCAGATCATATTTTAAGTAATCTAAACTCCATATATTTACATATACACATATATAAATATGTATATGTATATATATATATATATATATATATATATATATATATATATATATATATATATATATAAGCGCAGGAGTAGGTGTGTGGTAAGTAGCTTGCTTACCAACCATATGGTTCTAGGTTCGTGGCATCATGGGCAAATGTCTTCTACTATAGCCTGGAGCCGACCAGAGCCTTGTGAGTGGGTTTGTTAGACAGATACTGAAAGAAGCCCGTCTTATATATATATATATATATATATATATAT